>NC_079503.1:96478776-96686387 GCF_030052815.1 Hevea brasiliensis | reverse complement strand
AACTTCCTTAGGGTGTGTAGATTAATTTTAGTGAAGATGACTTAGGGTTTTGGGGTGAGGTTTGAGAGGTTTAAGAGCTTGAAAATGAAGAAAATAGAGGTTTGGCTATGGAATTTTGAGAGCTACGGGTATGTTTTTGTGGGAGTGGTAGCTGCTGCAAATTTTTGGTGAATTTAGTCTTCATTTAGCCTCTTTTATTGTTTATTTAAATGGTTGTTAAATTATAATTGGTGGAGACTTTCACATGACATCATAATGATGTCATATTTGGCATTTTAGTGTATTTTCTTTTTCTTTTCATCACTACTCAATTTCAATTTAATTTCTAGTAATATTTCTTTATATTTTACGTTATATTAATTATTCACTCAACTGGACAAGTCGGCCAAAAATCACTTCGGAAGGCGAAATGACCAAAATGCCCTCCGTTTGGCTTAACGGGTCAAAATCGTCTGTACCGATTGAAAAATTTTTCTAGGTATTTTCTTGGCATTCTAATGCCATGGGAACCTCAATTACCCTTCTCTGGAGTCCCAAAAATTATTTTATAATTTTTCCCGAATCTAGGGCTCCTCGTTCAGAAGCAACTTCCCTCCGATTACCCATCGCTAGAACCGGCTCATTTAACTTCGGTTGTATTTTATTTCTAAAATTTTTACTAAATTTTTCTTATTAATATTTGAGTTAATTATGGTTCTGACTTTAGTTTAAATATTTTTACGGACATTCTAGTATGCGGACCGACACGATCACGAGCAGTAGGATGTACGGAGTGGTTATCGGGAGGGTGTTACAGGGCCACATCAGCCACTAATGATTGGGATCAAGCAATTCTATATGCCTCCTTCTCTCTGCAGGAATGTGCAGCTATCTTGAAAATTCCCCTTAGTTCCATCAACAGAGAACCAAATCTGGTTTGGCATTTCTCCCATTCTGGAATTCCCTCTGTTAAGTCTATTTATTTTATTTTGAAGAAGGATCTTTCAACAGCAGGCCCCTCTTCTTCTCGGGCAATCTCTCCACAAATATGGAACTCTATTTGGAAGTTGAAGGTTCCGCCCAAAATCAAGTCTTTTATCTGGAGAGCTAGCTCTAATGCCTTGGCCACAAGGGAAAATCTCTTTACAAGGGAGTGTGTATTGTCTTCAAAGTGCCCTCTGTCTGATTACAGGTTTGAATCTATTGAGCACTTTTTCTTCTTTTGTAACCATAGCTGTGTGGTTTGGTTCGCGGCTTGGTTTCATTCCTCGGCAGGAAGGTTTTGGGTCTTTCCTTCAACGGTGGCAATCGTTAGTTTTCTTTTCTCAAGCTAATGAGAGTAATTTAATTATCTTGGCTAGCCTGTTGTGTTGGCAGATTTGGAAAGCTCGGAATGCAGCAATTTTTTATAATATTCCGCCGAATCCCATGAGATCTATTATCAAGGTGCAGAATGCTTTTGAAGAATTGCTCTTTTCTTCAGTTCAGCAAAACCATGCTTGGAAGCATGTTTCATCTGTGTGGCTTGCTCCTGTTTCTGGGTTGCTTAAAATTAATGTCGATGCTTCTTTTGATCCGGCTTCCTCTTTAGCTGGGTGTGGTATTGTGGTTTGTGATTCTGAAGGAACCTTGATTGATGGGAGTCCTTTTTCTTTTTATTCTTGGTCTCCTCTTGCTGCCAAAGGTTTTGCACTTAGGGAGGCATTGCGTTTTGCATCCAGCAGAGGTTTTCTTGATGCCTCTATTGAAACTGATTCTTTAAAGCTTTCTCAGTTTATTATGCTTCCTCTACTGCCCATCCCTTGGGAATTAGAGGCTATTATTCATGATATTCGATCTCTGTTATCATCTTATCTATCCATTGCTATCTGTTTGCTTTGTTCCTAGAAGTGCAAACTCTTGTGCAGATTGGGTAATTAGAACTGTTCGTTTGGGTTGTCTATTCCCTGTTGGACTTCTGTTCATCCTCTCCAGTTAGATGATTTTCTTGTTAAGGATAAGATGTATTGCTTTTCCTCTTCATGAATAATAGTGATCCTTTCAGAGAAAAAAAAATTATATCATTTTGAAGGCGTAGCAGTTTGATGTGGATGGCTAGCATTTATTGCATATATTAACGTGGGATGCCATTGCCTTGTTGGTATTCCTTTGGGTTGCGTTCTTGGCTTCACTTTTGGCTTCCGTGTAAAGGTAGACATTCTAGGCCTAATAAATTATTCAAAAGCCCAAAAGAAAATCTATCATCTTCTCTTATATATTCATACATCCCAACTAATCATTTTTATATTGTGAAATAAACAGGGAATTAATATGCATGGTGTGGAATGCTAGGAGGTACTATTTTGCAAACTTCCATTTTAGTATAATTACAGCTTCAACAAAGCCAAATTTTTATATAAATTTAATCTATTATAAATCTTAAATATAAATATATAAATTTTATATATTTAATAAGTAGTATATTTTGTATCTTAATTTCATAAAAAATTAGATTTAAACAAAAAAATTCTTAAAAAATTAGAAAAAAAAAAGACAAATTTACTAAATGATTGCATATAGTTATATATAATTTTACATTTAAATAACCAAATAAAAGCAAGAAAAAATAATTTAAAATCCTAGTCTTTTATGCGAGGAAATGTCTAGCTTGCTTTGGGTGGTTGTGGTCCTTTTTGTGGCCATCTTTTAATTTTAATAAAAATTATTTTGCTTAAAAATAATATATGTCTAGCTAAAACTTAACAGCCAATCGCAGAATATGTTTCACTTACAAATTTAAACATATCTAATAGTTTTCATTTATTTTGATTAAACATGTTAGCATAAGTTAAAATAGATATGTGTTTATTAAAATAGATGCGCGTTTATCTTTGCTTCTTATGATAAAATTTTATGATGAGCAGTAACATCTCTAATATTAAAAGTTATTCTTGACAAGTGACTTTTTTATTTTTAGCCTTAAAAAAAAAAAGCTTTTCGAGCGTGATGGTTATTGCCTCCTAAGTTAAGGTATGTGATTAAATGGTTTTCTTTAGTCTATGATTAACCCCCCCATTAGAGGATATATTACCGAGTCACCAAAAGTCACAAGAACGGACTACCTGTGATTGATTTATCCATTTACTATAAGCGGAGATAATATTAAGTTATCAATGCTAATAAAAAAAATCGAACCGTGGTTGGATGCCTTCAACTTTCAGAGCTTACCACTAAGTCATCACACTCAGTGGCATTCTTGATGAGTGACCTACTTGGCAAGAATCTAAAGAATGAAAAAAATGCACGAGTACTGCTTTAAGTGACATTGATTGAACAGGCCCAAATAGTTTAGATAAAGCAACTCGTGAATCACAATGTTTGCCTTATTAATGCATAATCTAATCACAAATTTGAGTAATTACTGCATGATAAGACAAAAAAGCGTGTTGAATTATCGATTATTTTTCAGATTAAGAAAGCAAATAAAGAATCGAGGAAACAGATGGAACATGCACAGTGATAACATTTCAAGAAGCATTCGAACAAGCATCAAGTGATCTACAAGCTTAGGAAGCTAGCTTTGGGAATTTTACTGTAGCCTTTCCTTTTCCTTTTTAAATAACAATTAAATATTATAATATGGAAGATGATGAAATCAGAAAACCGTGAATAATTTTCTTTCATTTGTCTCAATCCTTCAAAATTCAGAGGTGAGGATGGCAGATGATGAATTCTTCAATCAAATTCATTTTTATTTTTTATTTTTCCTAAAATCTTTGCTGTTATTTGTTGATTTCTTCTTTGAATTCGATATTTTCTCGTTTTCCATGACTTTCTTTAAGAAATAAAATATGAGTTTATGGCTTTTTTTATTTATTTTGTATTTGATCCTTTTCAATCTTTTATATTTAACCTAATACCATTAATTTCTACCCATCACCATCCAATAGCCCATTCATGGAGTCTCAGGATGAACTCCAGGAACCCATTTTACAGTCACTGCCTGATTCACCTGCCCATTCTGAAGGGAACTCCAGGCTCGAAAAGGTGCTGAACGATCACCAATTGCCGTACATCAAGCGCCTCCGTTTGGCTTCATGGATTGAACTTAAGCTCCTCTTCCGCCTGGCTGCACCGACAGTTTTTGTTTACATGATCAACAATTTGATGTCCTTATCCACCAGAGTCTTCGCCGGCCATCTCGGTAATCTTGAGCTTGCTGCCGCCTCTCTTGGCAATAGCGGCGTCCAACTCTTTGCCTATGGCCTCATGGTAATATGGATATCAACACAAATAAATGTCTGTGTCGGATGGATCAGTTCAGTGTTTTTTCTCATTTGGTTTAATCTTTAATGTTTGTTCTTGTAGTTGGGGATGGGAAGTGCAGTGGAAACTCTATGTGGTCAAGCTTATCGAGCTCACAGATATGAAATGCTTGGCACATACCTCCAAAGAGCAACGGTTGTGCTAACTATAACTGGGATACCAATTACTATGATTTACCTTTTCTCAGAGCCTATCTTGCTCTTACTGGGAGAGCCAAGCAAGGTGGCAGCAGCAGCCGCAGTGTTTGTTTATGGTCTAATACCTCAAGTTTTTGCTTATGCTGTGAATTTTCCGACACAAAAATTCCTTCAAGCTCAGGGCATAGTGAACCCAAGTGCTGTTATATCAGCAACTACTCTTGTGCTGCACTTATTTCTCACCTGGCTTGCAGTGTATCAGATGGGTTTGGGATTAATAGGCACTTCATTGGTGTTAAGCTTGTCATGGTGGATCATAGTTGGTGCCCAGTTTATTTATATAGTGAAAAGTAGTCGGTGTAAGCAGACATGGAATGGTTTTACCTTGCAGGCCTTTTCTGGACTTTGGGAGTTTGTGAAACTATCACTAGCATCGGCAATAATGCTGTGCTTGGAGACTTGGTACTTTCAGATATTAGTGTTGATTGCTGGTCTGCTCAAGAACCCTGAGATTGCCTTGGATTCCCTTGCTGTATGGTAAGAATGTAATTTTTTTTAATTAAATTAGTGAAATTTTAGTCTGTAGATAGAACTCCAAATATGAATTCCCCATTTTTATAAGATATGTAATTTTATTTATAATAAAATTCAAGAAAAATTTAACATGGATTTACTTAGGGCAACCAACTCTTTTCAAATCACTGAAAAAATAAATAAAAAATCTAAAAATTTAACATCAAACTTCAATTCAAAGTAAAAGGGGCAAGACAACCATAAAGCAAGCAAATCACGAATTTTCCATAATTTGAAATTTTTATTTATTTTTATTTCTCTAATTAATTAACAATTCTTTTTCTAGCTTTATTGAATTAGTGTCTTAATGTTCTTGATGATTAATACCCTTTTGCAGTACGGCTGTAAGTGCGTTGCTATTCATGGTCTCAGTCGGATTCAATGCAGCTGCAAGGTAATAATTTTAATTAACTCGATCGGGTATTACGAGTAGGATTATTGGATTTTACCCAATAAAATAACTCTCAAATTAATTGATTTATGAAATCAAAATGCTAGTTTCATGAGAAATTAAGAGAGCATTGTTAATTATTTCAATGATTGAATTACAGTGTCAGAGTTAGCAATGAATTAGGAGCAGGGAATCCCAAGTCAGCAGCATTCTCAGTTGTGATGGTGACTCTGGTTTCCTTCATAAAAGCAGTTATAGAAGCTGTGATTGTGCTTGCTCTACGCGATGTAATTAGCTATGCTTTCACTAGTGGAGAAACTGTAGCCAATGCTGTCTCAGAACTTTGTCCTTTTTTGGCAGTCACCCTTGTACTTAATGGGGTTCAACCAGTCCTCTCCGGTAAGAATTCTTCTGCTCAGGTCCTGTATCTCAGCACGAGAACTTCAAGTTTCCACAAGTGCTTAACTGATATGATAAAAAGAATCAACTAATATGATGGGCAATGTGACTGCTGGCTTGTATCGTCAATATATGTTGGTCGGCTAATTGACAACTTCATAATTGTGAAGGGGTTGCTGTTGGGTGTGGATGGCAAGCATTTGTGGCATATGTAAATGTGGGATGCTATTATGTGGTTGGAATTCCTGTGGGTTGTCTTCTTGGGTTTAAGTTCGATCTTGGTGCAAAGGTAAAATCAAAACCTCTTATATAATTATTGTATATATAATGAATGATGAATAACCATTCATTATGATAAAAAATTATTATATATACAATGGTTATATTTTAAAATTTCTTCTGAACATCGTTAATATTTCATGCATGTATGTTTCCTTTTTCTAATCAGCAAACCCTGTTCTAATCCTAGCTTCTTCTATAAAATATTCACAATTTTCTTTGAATATTTGTGAATTTAACAGGGAATATGGGGTGGGATGATAGGAGGAACTGTGATGCAGACTTTCATTTTATTATGGGTGACTTTGTGCACAGATTGGAACAAAGAGGTAAATGCTCAAAGGACTTTGAATGAGTTTAATTACTATGCATGAATATTATACTGCCAGATTTCTTGTTAATTATTTATGAATTATTTCAAGTTAATTAACAACTGATAGGTACCCTCAAGAGTAAAGCATTTATATAGAGAAAATGTACAATGCATTATAATTTTGACTTTTTTTTTTCTATTATAAATGAACATGTACCTTGAAGGTCCATAGTCAGTGTGATAACAATGCCTGATATTAATTGTCACCCCAACTAATTTTCTTTTCTTGAAAATTATTAATTACATAATGTCTTGCAAATTTTATATTTTATTTAGTAATATTATTATTTAAATTGTTATTAAAAAACATTAATTTAAATATTTATTATAATATATAAATAAAATTATGAATAGGAAGAAACAAATAAAATTATTAAAAATTATATATATAGATGATCATCTTATATATTATCTATTTAATTTTTATCCTTTCCTTAAACTGAGTTCTTCATCCATGAATAGACTATAATACTCTTATTTAAATTTAATTTTAATCAATTCAAAATTGATTTTAAAGAAAAACATAAGAATCCAATACATGGAGTTAAAATGGAGTTAAATATATGGATTCTGACCTATATCCATACAATTTTAAGTTTCCATTATATTTTTTTAACTACCTACTATATAATCATATATTTATAATAAACTATATAAATTAATTCATAGTTTAGACGTGTATATTATTTATATAAATAAATTGCTACACAACTTATTTAAAATAAGAGCTTCCAAAAATTAGGAATTAGCCAAACTTGCACTCTCATTTATCCTTTTGTTACTCGTACAAATGATTTATAAGATTCTTATATATATTACTCAAAGCGTGCCAACTTTTTGGCTAAAAGATGCATCTCTTCATACATGTAAATATTAACAAGAGTTGTATCTCTTCAAGCAGCTGTTACATTTTTTAATCAATATACATGACTTTTAGATTTCGCTACCTTTTGGCAATGTCTATGATTTTTGAATTTTAAATTTAACGAATCTGAATTAACCCACATAAATGATCAGACCATATTTTCAACATATTGTAAATTAATCTAAGAAAGATGTGTCTTTGTTTCAGGTAGAGAAGGCTAAAATGCGTTTGGACAAATGGGATGACAAAACAAAGCAGCATCGACCATCACAGGATTTCTCACATTCATAAATAAATGTTCTGAACAAACATTAATTAACCAAATTATTTTTTCAATTATCACCATCTGTCGAATGTGGCTGATTATTGCTAACCGTTTGATTGCTGGACTTCGTGAGAGCGAAAGCTAAAGCATCTCTTTTAATAATTAAATTGAAATAATTATGCTTATTGAGCCCCTACCTTCCATCAATGAGGTTTTCTTCAACAAGAGAGGCGGATGTCTAATGATCTTAATCCCAAGGTGTTTGTAAATAAATCTGTTCCAAATTCAAGCGCTTACAAGATGGCGTTGCTGCTTTTTGTGGGTCGATTTTATTCCTTGTTGCGCTGATTTTGTTTGCCAATTTGTGGCTTTCCTTGTTTTTTTCGTTGGTTTTATATTCTTTGTTCTTGATTTGTAGTTGATTTTCTATAGTTTGCTTCTCTAAGTATATTCTCTTCTTTAATAAAATATTTTGCTTATAAAGGAGAAATTATTTCGTAAATATTAAAATGTGTCTTTTCTTTTTTTTTAAAAAAAAATTATGTTACATTGTATTATTTTTTATAATTTATTAAATTGTCTCGCACATGAGAAGATTATAGAATATTTTCAATACACACAAAGCAACATAAACTCTTAAAACCTATTTAATAAGATTACTTCAATTGTTTGAGCCTCTCTCTGTTTATCAATCATTTCATTAACCATTAATGAATTTATATTTTAAATATATTAAATCAATATAAAAAAAATATATTTTTAAAATTATTTAAAAATAGTTTTAAAATACACAAACTTAATCTGAAAATTTTATAATCTAATTAAATGCCATCCAATTTAATTACATAAACTTTATTTTCTTTTATTGAACAATATTAAATTGAAAATTAATTTTTTTTTCTTTTTAAAAAAAATATAACATTTTCATTAACATAAAAATATGCCTTTTTAATTATAATTTATTGCGTTGTTAATAATAATATATTAATTCGCATTAATCTTAATGAGTTAGTTTGAATGAAGTGGTATTGTCCCAAAGTAGTCACTTATGAAGATTATGAAAATAAATTATGACCCTAAGTTAATCAAATTATGATGTGTCCCAACCGCAAGTGCACGGGTCATTCAAGTAGTATAGAAAAAGATATCGTTCCCACGAGGAGTTGTGTTAATGATTGAATTTTTGATGTAAAATAAAATATGTTAAAATTGTATTTTAATCAAATTAATAAAAGAAATTTAGGAATTTGAAGCAGAAGATATGAAAATGCAAAACTAAATTCAAACAATGACTAATTTAATAATTCGCAAAATAAAGAAATTGATAATAATGAAAATTAATAAAATGAGATTAAGCTAAACACTCAAAAGTAAAATTCCAAGCAATAATTGATGAAAGACGATTCTGGAGTTAAGGGTTCATATTTAAGTCATTTTGGGATTTTTCCTAGCTAGCCCAATCCATGAAATTTATGGGTTTAAAGGAGATTAATTCTAAAATCCTTTGAAAACTCTTTCGAGTGAGACAAAGAGTGCCTTAATTAACTTAATCCTACTTTCGTGGAGTTAAAATTAACCAAGACCCATTAGGTTCTTTAATCAATCTATTAAAACCCTCTTAACCCTTAGTCTATTTCTAGATCTAAGTTAATTAAGTCCAATTTCTTGATTAACTATCACTTGGTTTTCTCCTTTCGGTGCTTCAACCAAGGATTAAGAACATAACTTAATGGGGCCCTTCATTAAGCATGTGAATAAGCACACAAGAAATGGATTAAACCTCATAAATTCATTAAATTGGGACTAACCCAGTTCAAATCCACAAAAATAACTAAATATTACATCCCTTACTCCAGAATCAAAATGAAACTACTCACTACCCATAATGTCTACAAGATATTCTGAATTTAAATGGAAATAAAGCTCTAATCTAAGCTAAGAAATAAAAAACTCAACACTAGAAATGTAGGAAAAGGTAAGAAGAGAAAGAAATCCCAAATCTGGTTGGAAATGGTGTGGAAAACTAAATGTGACTCTTCAGCTGCCCTTGCTCCTGCTCCTTTCCTTCCTTTCTTTCTTCCCCCTTTTAAAATGGGAAAATGAGACTATTTATAGCATTTTTCTGACATGGTGCCCTAAAATGGTGTGTTCTAGGAGGAATTATCTGAGGGAATCTTCTGCCAGCTCATTAATGAACTCTTTATGAGACTGCATAAGTGGGTGCATAAGTTATCACGATCCCTTATGCAGTTTTCGGCTGATTCTGGTTCACTTATGCGAAACTGCATGACTTGGTGCATAGGCTATGCACAATTCCGTGAAGGTGCATAAGGGAGGCGAGAATGTGCATAAGCTATGCAGTCTCCTTATGCACATTTCGGTGGGTTCTGGAACAGTGATTTTTCTCCTTATGCAGATCTGCATAGCTTATGCGGCAAGTTATGCACAATTTGATCAATGCATATTTCAGCTTGAAAACTTGTTTTTGACATCTTTGGCTGTAGAAGACACTCCTCAATGGCAAAATTCTCTTCAGTCCTTCAAAAACACCATTTTTCCTACAAAACAAAGTAAAAGATACAAATTAATTCAAAATCGACAATTATGGAAAACTAACTAATTAACTAATGAAATTAGCTAAAGATAACTAATAATAGAATAAAATAGCTATGAAATTAGACCTAAATAACTATGCAAAATGTATGCATCAAATACCCCCAAACTCAAGCTTTTGCTTGTCCTCAAGCAAACTTTAAAATATGATGCAAAATTTTTAGGGGTGCCTTATCCAAAGAGCTATGAAAATCACCTATTAAAGTAACTTAGCACACCTTCAGCCATACCAGCAATCCATATACCCATCCTTTAAAATGCAAAGAATCTAATGCTTATCCAAGCTTTCACCGCTTAGCCATCAAGTCAATTATCGTTCAAAATCCCCAAACCAACCAATCAAAAGAGAGAGTCATGCTCAAAAGGAATTCTAGGACAATCAATAACCAAAGTGCCTCTATATAGAGTGATGGAATTAAATGAATGAATGGATAATTTTCCAATCCCATAGGCAAATTCCCTACTCCTATCTCCACTAATGTAGCTAGTACTATCAAGAGATCAAAGGTCTTTTTAGGGATGTAATGGGGCCATGGGGTTCAAAATGAGGCTAAGAAGAAAGATGGGTAAAAAGGATTCAAAGCATGAGAATATTTTCAATTTTGAAACATAAGGTACACTTTATTATATATTTTTTCTTTTTCTCTTTTTTTTTATATGGGAGAGAGAAATACACAATGAGGATTGTCAAGTGCTAGCATAGTTTACAAAACACATAAAAATGGAGGGACATTTTGATACTTTAACTTGTATTTTGCATTTTCTTTTGATGATTGTCCCTAAAATTGCCACCCCCAAACTCATTTCTTTTAATACTTTGGGTGGATTTCTTTCATTTTGAATGACAATGGTGAAAAGCACATATACTAGCACTTTTACAAGGTGACAAGCATTTCTTCTCCCTTTTATTGTATTTTTTTCTTTTCTTTTTTTTTTATTTTTTTATGTACCTAATATTATGAATAATTATTCTCATGAAAGGGTTGGAGTGTTTGGTTCATTGGCTAGGTAGTAATAAGGGTTTCAAGAAAAATTAGGGACAAAAAGGCTCAAAGGGGTTTGCAAGGGTCAATTTTAATTAGGAAAATGGCCAAAGGTTTAAAATGAGGAGGTTTAAATCAAAGAATGCCTAATCATCTCTCTTTTCAAGTACAAGCTGGTATTTCGCCTTGAAAGGTTTAGAAAATTTGTTCTAGGATTGGTGAGACATCATTTGACTACCTTATATCCAATAACTCCCTCTAAATACTTCCATCTCCAAATGACTAGTTGGGTGGCTTTTTGGCTAAGAAGATATAGGCAAGGGATAGACACTTCAAAACCTTGCACCTCTTAGGAAACTTTCAATCCACAAACCCAACTAAAGGGTGAGTCAAATCACTCTCATAGGCAGCTTTTTAATACTCAAGGGATTTGGCAAAAAATTTTAATGCATGATGCATGATTCCTAAAAATGAGTAATGCATTAACTAAATGGAGGAAATCTATGTGTCTATTTGTGTGCAATGTGTATAATTCTAAGTGGTGTATAATGTGTGTGTAAATGTGTAATGAATATGTATGTATGGATGTATATGTAAAATATTTACAATATATGTAAATGAAATGGGATGAGATGTTCCTATACTCAAAATGTAAAAAAAAATGAAGCAAAAATCAAAATGAATGTGCACCCCCAAACTCAAAATTAGACATTGTCCTCAATGTCTCAAGTAGTGCATTATCAAAATTCAAAGTAAAGAGAAATTACCAGGAATTGTGAAATTTAAGAGCAAAAGGAAAGAGTTACCTGGTATAGAGCAGATGAAAATTCAAGGAATAATGGTGATGCATAAGAGGTCATGCAGGTTATGCGAGTAAAGTCTTTGTCCAAAACATGTGCATAAGTAGGGTGCATAAGCCGTGCGATTCTGCATGAGTGGCAATAAAGGTTGCATAGGCTATGTAAAATATTTGCATAATTTTTTTTTTTTTTTGGTCATGCGGAAGTGCATAAGTTATGCACTCTCCTTATGCAAGTCTTAGCAGGTTTTAACTTTTCCAGAACATGTGCATAAGTAGGGTGCATAAGCCGTGCGGTTCTGCATGAGTGGCAATAAGGGTTGCATAGGCTATGTAAAATATTTGCATAAATTTTTTTTTTTTTTGGTCATGCGGAAGTGCATAAGTTATGCACTCTCCTTATGCAAGTCTCGGCAGGTCTTGGAATTCAGAGTTGGTGGTTATGCGGAAGTGCATAAGCTATGCACTCTTCTTATGCACCCCTCGGCAGGTTTTGGGATTTTGGGTTGGTGGTCATGCGGAAGTGCATAAGTTATGCACTCTCCTTATGCAAGTCTCGGCAGGTCTTGGAATTCAGAGTTGGTGGTTATGCGGAAGTGCATAAGCTATGCACTCTCCTTATGCACCCCTCGGCAGGTTTGGAATTTTTGGGTTTCTGGTTATGCAGAAGTGCATAAGTCATGCACTCTGCTTATGCACCCCTCGGCAGGTTTGGAGATTCAGAGTTTTTGGTCATGCGGAAGTGCATAACTTATGCACCCTCCTTATGCAGACTTCGGCAGAGAGAGAAAATGAAGAATTTGAAGTTATGCAAATGTGCATAAGTCATGCACTCTGCTTATGCAGGTTTCGAAAGATATGAAATTTGACAAAATTAGGCTATGCAGAGTTGCATAAGCTATGCACTCTTCTTATGCAGTTTGCAACAGGGATGAAAATGGCAAGAATTGTGGTTATGCAGAATTGCATAAGCTATGCAGTTGCTTATGCACAATTCAACAAAATTAAGATTGCAATGGAACATGATTTGCAAGTGTGAAAAATACCCTAAAATGAAGAAATATAATTCTATGAAGCATAAACCATGAGAAATTTTCACCAAAAACACATCAATATATACAAAGTTCATCAAAAATGCATCACACAAGCTTGTAGAAGATGGATCCTGCATAAAAAGCATTTGTGACCCATGCCATTTTGACTCAAATTCTGCAAATCAACATTTAGCACATTAAAACTCAATAAAATCTGCATAAAGTTGCATTTATCTACAAATGATGAAATGAACTCTCCAAGTTATGCCAAGAGAATGCAATATTGTCCACCTTGAATTCCACAACCCAAATAATCTCAAAACTACAAAGATGAGCAACTTACCACCATATTAACATTAAAAGCACATATACTTAAAAGTTACACACCCAAGCTCACCAAAAACACAAGCCATCTACTGCAGATACCCTTTTTGCTGCAGATTCCATTTTTCCTCTGCATAAACCAGATAACAGCTGCACAGGTTATGCAGTAAGAACTAATCAGTTTGTGGGAGAGTTTGAAGGACAAAATTTTCAAGTTAAGGGTCACTCCCCAGCAGTTCACCAACCTTCCTCCATTGAAATACATCTACAAGGGATAAGATTCAACAATGTCAAAAATTGAATTTGGGGAGATTTAAGATAAAAACAAAGGTAATGCAAATAAAAGTAAATCAACAAAAGCAAAATAAAAGAACTTGGGGTGCCTCCCAAGAGCGCTAATTTATAGTCCTTAGCTAGACTCTTTTCATGTTTCATGGTGGCTGAAATTGGAATTTATTGCCTCTGTTTCCAATAGGTGCTTCAATGAATCTATACTTCATTTTCTTTCCATCACATGAGAAGATCCTTGTTGCTTTGTCTAAAAATCCGACCATTTCTTTCTTGACAACCTTTGGTGCATCTTTTTCTTTGAGAGATGGTTGCTTTACTTCACTTTTCTCCACTTGCTCAACTTGAAAGATTGGTGCCATAGGACAAGGTGGATTACTATTCAAATCTTGTGCAAATGCAGCCTCTTTTGGATTTTCATCATTGATACTCCCTTCATGGATAAGACAACTTTCAAGAGAAGCCTTCGGATAGCTCTTTCTAAAGTGCTCTTTTACTAACTCATCAACTATATCAATTCTCAAATAAGAGTCTACATCTTCATGCTGCTTCTTCTTATCATTGCCAATGTTGAAGACTAAATGATCCTCTCCGACTCTGAGAGTAAGCTTTTCACCTTTCACGTCAATCAAAGCACCAGCTGTAGCTAGGAAAGGCCTCCCCAAAATGATTGGGATATTAGAATCCTCTTCCATGTCCAAAATGACAAAGTCAACTGGGATGTAAAATTTTCCAACCTTCAGTGGTATATTTTCCAAGATCCCTTCAGGATACTTAATTGATCTGTCAGCTAACTGAAGAGAAATGTAGGTTGGCTTAAGATCTCCCATATTGAGCTTCTCATAAATGGAGAGGGGCATAAGGCTAACACTAGCCCCTAAATCACATAAAGCTTTTACAGAACATGATTCCCCAATGTGGCATGGAATTGAAAAACTCCCTGGATCCTTGAGCTTTGGAGGAAGTTTACTTTGGAGGATAGCACTGCATTCCTCAGTTAAGGTTATAGTCTCATAATCTTCAAGTCTTCTTTTGTTTGAGAGAATTTCTTTCAAAAACTTAGCATAAGAAGGCATTTGGGAAAGAGCATCGATAAAAGGCACATTTATATATAGCTTCTTCAAAACCTCTAAGAACTTCCCAAATTGCTTATCAAGCTTGGCTTTTTGAAATCTCTGTGGAAAGGGAAGCTGTGGCTTGTAAGGCTCTGGAGGTATATATTTCTCTTCTTTCTCTCCAACCTCCTCTTTACCTTTTCTTGCACTCCCTTTTTCACTCTTTTGTTTTTCATCTCCCTCAAAATCTTCCTCATTTTCTCTCTTTTCAACTTTTTCACTCTTCTCATTATGCACTATTTTACCACTCCTCAGTGTGATGGCATGACATTGCTCCCTTGGATTTTCTGTTTGACTAGGAAGTTTCCCCATAGAATTGGTACTTGATGAGCATGCTTGTTGTGCAATCTGATTTTCCAGCATCCTATTGTGTGTTTGCATTTGTTCCAGCCTTGCTTTCATCTCTCTCAACTCTTCATCACGCTTAATTTGATTAGCAAGAATTTGTTGTAATAAAGCCTCTGTGGTGGAACTTTGTTCTTGCTGTCTTGGTAAAGGTGCAGATTCGCATTCTTTTCTTTGAAAACTAGGTGGTGGTTGCCTAGGTTGTTGGTATTGATGCTCTTGTTGTTGTGATGGAAAGTTACGAGTTGAAGCTTGATTTTCTTGATTCTCCCATGAAAAATTGGGATGATTCCTCCAAGCATATGAAGGATAATCTACTCCACGACTCATTGTTCATACGCATAAGTAACTTGTTGAGAACTTCGAGCATGATGATGAACTAACTAGCATGCTTAAATCCTCCATTTTCTTAGCAAGGACATTAGTGAGTGCATCAAATTTGGCATTGATCATGTTAAATGGATCAAGCTCATACATTCCGACAACTTGCCTTTTTGAGTTGGAGTTGACCCTCTTGGACTACTCCAAAGATGACTTCTTTGCTATTTTCTCCGATAACTCATAAGCTTCATCTTCATGCTTAATGATGAATTCCCCTCCGTTTGAGCATCAATGATTCCTCGATAGCGGAGTGACATTTGTGTAAAAATTCGGTTTATCATCCATTTAGGAATGGCATGATGTGGACATTGTCTCTCCAACTCCTTCCATCTCATCCATGACTCATAAAGAGTCTCATCTTCTCTTGGTCTAAAAGCAATCATTTGATTCCTCAACTCTTGAGTTTTTCAAGGTGGAAAGTATTGGGCAAGAAATGCATCAGTGAGCTGCTCCCAATTTGTAATTGAGTTGTGAGGTAAAGAATCAAGCCAATCCAATGCTCTATCTTTCAAAGAGAATGGAAACAATTTTAGCCTTGCTGCATCATCAGATACTCCTGGTTGCTTTTGCATGTCACAGATCATAACAAACTTCTTAAGATGAGTATGAGGATTTTCTGAAGGATGACCTCCGAATTGAGAATTCTGAATCATTTGTAGTACTCCAAAATCCATCTTATAACTATTTGCATCAATTCTTGGTCTTGCTATACTCTCTCTTAAATCATCAAAATGAGGAAATGCGTGATCCATCATACTTCCCTTAGGCACATTAGCATTTACAACTTCTTCACCATGAGCTGCATTTTCATTGTTTCGATCATTTTCACCATTATCACCACTGATTCCAACTCTTTCTTCAGCCATTTCTGTTTCAATTTCAGCTGCTCTCAATGCTTCTTTTCTTCTTCTAGTTTCTTTCTTGTTGTCTCTACAAAACTTCTCAATTTCAGGATTAAATAATAAGGATGTGTCACTTGTGCTTCTAGCTCTTCTCATAAAAGATTAAAAGCACCTGAAAAAGAACAAACAAACACAAAAATGAAAAGATAACAAAAATAAAACTATAAACAACTAAAATAATCAAGAATTCAATCTTAAACAAACAACTCCCCGGCAACGGCGCCAAAAACTTGATGTGTCCCAACCGCAAGTGCACGGGTCATTCAAGTAGTATAGAAAAAGATATCGTTCCCACGAGGAGTTGTGTTAATGATTGAATTTTTGATGTAAAATAAAATATGTTAAAATTGTATTTTAATCAAATTAATAAAAGAAATTTAGGAATTTGAAGCAGAAGATATGAAAATGCAAAACTAAATTCAAACAATGACTAATTTAATAATTCGCAAAATAAAGAAATTGATAATAATGAAAATTAATAAAATGAGATTAAGCTAAACACTCAAAAGTAAAATTCCAAGCAATAATTGATGAAAGACGATTCTGGAGTTAAGGGTTCATATTTAAGTCATTTTGGGATTTTCCTAGCTAGCCCAATCCATGAAATTTATGGGTTTAAAGGAGATTAATTCTAAAATCCTTTGAAAACTCTTTTAGTGAGACAAAGAGTGCCTTAATTAACTTAATCCTACTTTCGTAGAGTTAAAATTAACCAAGACCCATTAGGTTCTTTAATCAATCTATTAAAACCCTCTTAACCCTTAGTCTATTTCTAGATCTAAGTTAATTAAGTCCAATTTCTTGATTAACTATCACTTGGTTTTCTCCTTTCGGTGCTTCAACCAAGGATTAAGAACATAACTTAATGGGGCCCTTCATTAAGCATGTGAATAAGCACAAGAAATTGATTAAAACTCATAAATTCATTAAATTGGGACTAACCCAGTTCAAATCCACAAAAATAACTAAATATTACATCCCTTACTCCAGAATCAAAATGAAACTACTCACTACCCATAATGTCTACAAGATATTCTGAATTTAAATGGAAATAAAGCTCTAATCTAAGCTAAGAAATAAAAAACTCAACACTAGAAATGTAGGAAAAGGTAAGAAGAGAAAGAAATCCCAAATCTGGTTGGAAATGGTGTGGAAAACTAAATGTGACTCTTCAGCTGCCCTTGCTCCTGCTCCTTTCCTTCCTTTCTTTCTTCCCCCTTTTAAAATGGGAAAATGAGACTATTTATAGCATTTTTCTGACATGGTGCCCTAAAATGGTGTGTTCTAGGAGGAATTATCTAAGGGAATCTTCTGCCAGCTCATTAATGAACTCTTTATGGGACTGCATAAGTGGACTGCATAAGTTATCACGATCCCTTATGCGATTTTCTGATTCAGTTCACTTATGCGAAGCGCATGACTTGGTGCATAGGCTATGCACAATTCCGTGAAGGTGCATAAGGGAGGCGAGAATGTGCATAAGCTATCTGATCTCCTTATGCACATTTGGTGGGTTACGGAGCAGTGATTTTTCTCCTTATGCAGATCTGCATAGCTTATGCGGCAAGTTATGCACAATTTGATCAATGCATATTTCAGCTTGAAAACTTGTTTTTGACATCTTTGGCTGTAGAAGACACTCCTCAATGGCAAAATTCTCTTCAGTCCTTCAAAAACACCATTTTTCCTACAAAACAAAGTAAAAGATACAAATTAATCCAAAATCGACAATTATGGAAAACTAACTAATTAACTAATGAAATTAGCTAAAGATAACTAATAATAGAATAAAATAGCTATGAAATTAGACCTAAATAACTATGCAAAATGTATGCATCAAATTACTAGACAAAATTAATCGAGCAAATCTACCTGATTCTAGACTGAACCTAGAAAATGTGAGGAATTAGACATCCGACCAGTTTTGGTAAAATGGCCATAACTGGAGCTATATAAATGCAAATTAGGTGATTCCAAAGCCAAAATACTCATAAGACATAGAACTACAACTTTCATCTTTTGACCTGAATCCAGTTCTTAGAGCAAAGTAGGAGAAATATTGAGGTAAGTCAGGAATGCCAAATCTAGAATTCCTACAATGTAGTCAATTTGCCCTATGACCTTTGAATGGTTATCAGGCCATAACTTTCTCTACAAAACTCCAACTGAAGTGATTCAAAATGATTTGGAAACCTAATACAAAAGCCTAAAACATTGTCTTAGGGACTTAGTTCAAATTATGAGCTTAAGATGCCCGGATATAGAATTGACCAAATTACCCCTTACTAGTCTGATCCGTTTTTTCAGTAACATTTAATTGCTTCCGATACTCTGGTTCAATTTTTTTGAACTGGTTCTCTATTCTTTTCTATGGTTTTTACATTATCATTAGCTTCGCAATAATTCTTAGGCCTAGGGTGCCATAAGGTCCCATTCGAAAATAGGACAACGAGTAACGCCCTCACTTTAGGTAGTCAGTTACATTCTCTTTTCAAGCGATTAATGTTTGTTTGGACAACTAGGATATCTGGAACTACAGTTAAACTAGGGTGAGGAGACATTAAATGATGGAATAAAGACTAAAAAAAATTAAGGAAAAATAAAAGAAGTGAATTGCAAATGAGTTAAACAAGCCGGGGTCACAGCGATGGGTGACCGTACGGGAAAGCCACTGCAGAGATAGTTGTCAATCCCAGACCCGTGGGTAAACCCTGTAAGACAAACCATGGGACTAAATTAAAGGCTTTAAGAGGTTTAAAAGGCAGTAAAAATGCCAAGAAAAAAATACAAGAAAATTTAATTAATTAGTATAGATAATTATAACTCGATAAGTACAATAAAGGGCATTTTGGTCATTTCAACTCCAGAGTTGAATTTTGACCTAAATGTCAATTAAAATGAGAGAGAATAAAATATATAAAATAATTAAAATTATGAATTTTGTAAAAGGAAAATAAGAAATGAAAAGAAAAGAAAAGGCAAAAGAAAGAATTAAAAATATAATTATTTATAATGACATCATTAAAGGAGAAAGTAACAATGGGAAATTGACAAACAAATGGTAAGGGATAAGAAGAGGATAAAATGAGACAAAATGGACTTAATTAATTAAAAAGAATTCTCATCTTCTTCTTTAAGAGACCATGGCCGAACCTCCCTCTTAAACATCTCCCACCATTTTTTTTTTAAAAGCTTGATTTCCATGCTTTCCTTGCTCCAAAACCCTAATTTACCTTCATGATAATTCATCCTCACACCTTGGAGAGTCTACTAGTAGCAATAAGAAGTAGAGAATTGGAAGTTTTACAAGCTTGGATATCTATTGAACAAGGTTAGTGCACTAAACTATACTTTTTTCCTTTCTAAGCAAGATAAACATACTAACTTAGGTTAAATTGACATGAAATCAAAATAAAATTTGAACCTACTTGAAATAAAAATTTTGACAGCCCTAAATTGAGTTTGGTTTTGCTGATTTTTTATGAATTAAATTGGTTTGTAAGTGTTATTGAAGTGGTTGGTGATGATAGACATCAAATTAGCTAGAAATTTCATGAGTTGAGAAATTTTGAGTTAGGGTTTGAATTGATCTTGGTACCTTGGTATTATGGCTTGAGATTGATCTTATTGAGACTGTTTGTTGATCATTTGAAGTATTATGAATGATAAATTATAGTTTGGGAGTAAGGAGGAATAAATATTGGAAGTGCTTCTCTTATGCAGGAATTCAGACCTATGAGTCCAGTGTACTATTTGAGTCGTAACTGTAATTGTGTGACTCCAATTGGTATGAGGCCAATTAGAAGTGAAACTAGACTCAAAATATCCCATTTTTCATGAACAAACCGTGCCCAAATTCTGTCAAAATCTTGGTCAATTTACTGTCCTAATCCGAATATTCAAACTCTGAACCCAGAAAAATGACCAAATGAACAGGCCATAACTCCCTCTAGACAGGTCCAAATGACCTGAATTTTATACCATTGGAAAGATTAGACATAGGACTACAACTTTCATTCAGAATATCAAGCTCAGAAATGCGTATAACCAAATAAAATTGTTGACTCAAGTTAGGATACCAAATTGATTTGCACCATTCTGCCCAGAATTTCCTGGACTAAAGCTCACCCGACCAGTTTTGGAAAGATGGCCATAACTTGGTCTAAAAAAACTCAAATTCAATGAAACCAGTGAAAAAATTTCTATAAGACATAGATTTACAAAACTGGCCTTTTGACCAAAATTCAAAAACTAAGGGAACTAGGCCAATTTATTAGGTTAATTTAGTATATGAATTCTGGAAATTACCTAAGTGATCATTTGACCCCAGAGCACTCATTTAGCCATATCTCCCACTAGGAAGCTCTAATTAGGATAAGCTATACTGATCTAAAACCCTAAGAAACAGAGATTCAACTTTGTTTTAGACTTGGTCCTCAAAGTATGAATATAAGAACCCTAAAATGGGAGTCAAATTTTCTGACCTAAACATGAATCACAGTAGAGCAGGTACATGACTCTAGGCGATGATTTGGCCATAATTAATTCTACAAAACTTGAAAAATTATAATAAAAATTTTTGAGTGATTATAAGACATAGTGTAACAACTTCTATGAAGAACCTTAGGCCTAAAAATGACTATAACATGACCAATTAATTAGACAAAGACAGACTCTAGAAACTGCCAAATTCTGGACCTTAAGAAAGGTTCATAAAATAACGTAGCATATGATATGAAATAAAATAGAATACTTTGTTAAGCATAAAAATGACATGAATAAATGAAACTATAGGTATGAAATAACATTATTTTGCCTAAAGTACATCTAGACCCATTTATATAGCTTGGATCGATTAGTATACCAATTAGGGACTACAAATTGCAGTACTGCCCACAGGGATAATCACTGACAGACAACATATGTCTAAGATGATTGTTCTACTGGCTTTATGCCTGCCGATGGCTATAATGCCAATATTCATTATTACTGGCTTATGCATGCCCGCTGGCTTTGTGCCTGATATGACCGTTGTATACTGGGTAGACATACGGATGTCTGACTAGTATACTCCCGTGTATCTAAACCTTATAGTCTGTCATAGGTTACTTGGGCACAGTTATGAGAAATAAAAGTTTAAACTCAAATAAGTACATGAGAAAACCATTAATATGAAGTATATAAGACCGAATATGAATTACATGAATAAAAAGATCCCGATTAACTTAATTGTTTCCAAAGTTTTATAAATATGTAAAAGACTGTAAATTCATATAATTGTATATTTCTTTACAATGTTATACGTAAGATAATTATTTCAATTATTTCGATATTTTTATTTCAATTTATGCACCATTAAGCAATATGCTTAGCGCGTTGGTTCGTACCACGCGTAGGTACTGGAGAGCAGCAGTAGCAGTAGTGCCTAAACCGGACTTGGACCAGATCTGCTATAGTATGGGTTGTCACCTCATTAGATATTTTTGGTAGGGCTCATGTACATACTAGATTTTGCATTTTGGTATTGTATGTAATTAAATGATGTAAATAATTTTGGATTGTATATGAATTGTAAATATTGTACTTGACTTTATATGAATGAAATACAGTATTTTATTTTCTTGAAAATTTATATGAGCATGAGAAATAATATGATGAATGAATAGATTTAAGGGATATGAATTGTTTTAACAGGTAACATGAAACCCACCATGCACAAATAGAATAGAGGGGACTCTGTCTGGATCTCCATAAAAATGAAATGGGATAAAAAAAAATTCTACAAGTGAGAAAATAAAATTAAATGGACATTAAATTAATATTGTAAACGATAAGACAGGATAGGGTGCTCCGGCACCGAATGTAGCACACCTTGCTTGGCTGCTGTAGGCGGGTGAGGGTGTTACTGGCCGACCTCATGATCACTTCTGGTTCGATCACCCATCATTGTGACCTCGGCTCATTTAACGATTATGCTTTGTTTTTCTTATTTCCATTTTACCTTCGTATAATTGCTATTAATTTTCATTTATAACTCTTCTAGATGGCTTAAATATGGTTCTAAACATCCTGACTGTCCGGACAGACACTAGTCACCGGAACAGTAGAATATATGAAACTGTCTAATGTGAGGGTGTTACATTCGTGGCATAAATCCTTAGTACCGTAGTAGTTTTATAGGAGGGCCGGTACTTACGGTGGTTTAATTTTATTACGTTTGTATGAAGTGCATGTCTAGGAAATACTGTCTAAAGAGGTGGTACTTAAATAAGACCATTGTGACTCCACCATCTTTTCTAGGCATTACTTGGTGCATTTTATATAATTTTAGTGGATGATATTACGCTTTACACCCCCCAACTCCCACAGAAAGATAAAAGGAAGAAAATGAGAAAAAACTGAAAAAATTTGGAAGAAAGAAAGAAATGTGAGAAAAATGAAATGGTAAAAAAAAGAATAAAAAAGAAAATATTAAGATAAAAATTATATGAAAGATAAAATGAAAAGAATGAGGAAGAAAATGAAAGGAAAGGAAGAAATAGTGAAATGAGAGAAGAAAAATGGAATAGAGTGAAATGTGGAGGAAAATAGACCTATCACTCCGTTTTTATCTAAAAAAATGGCAAGATTTTTCCCTTTACAAATTAGAAATACACTTTTAATTCGTTTCTAAATTTGCAAAGGATATTCATGTTCTTTTCTAAATTTTAGAAAAAGATTGGAGAGTCCTTTTCTTTATATAAAAAAGGCTATTTTCCTCCATAATTTATTTTTTTTTAAAGTTTATATCCATAGGCAATACACAAGTGAAAAGTTCTATTATGATGAAGAAAACAAGTTACAATCTTTTTGAACTCTCCAAACCCCAATCTAATAGATTTTCCAAATCTCACAATTTGCCATAACAGGCAAAACTAATAATATTTATACTAATTCATATTACAAGTAACCCTGACAAAAATTAGGTGGTGAGTTTTGGTTCGAGCCTATCTACTCATCCCTTTTACTAACACCACAAATCTCACAAAATAATCAATTTAAGTCACATTATGGGTCTTCAAGTCGAATCATTATTTGAGTCAATAAAATTATATCCAACTACAAATCACCTCATAACAATTATAGAGAACGATCACAATTTGTTTTTATTAGGCTTGATTTAGTTTAGGCTTACAAAACAATGAGAAGTAAGGTTTAATCCCAAATTAGTTGGGATAAACTATATATGGATCCTCTTTCATCATTCAATTTTGTTTTAGACCGAGTTTAGTTCAAGGCAATTGCATTTCCCTTATCTCATAATTGATTCTTACAAAATGATTGGCAAAGCAAGAGCTCGCGAAACCGATTTCTCCAAGGGAAAAAAATTAATTGATTCTGCCTAAGGACACTAAATAAATACCAACCTTGCAATAAGTGAATATTGTGGAGAAGAAGAGAATGGTTCAGTATCGACCTAAAATAACATTGGTTAAACAATTATGAGTAGGCCCCTAATAGATTAAAACAATCACTTGTAAAGAATGAATCCTAGGAACCAAATAAGGAGGAGACATGATGCATGCATTTTAATCATTATTTAGGTATAATTTTGTAACTACTTTGCCCTTGTTTATAGCTTTTATAGTAGATATCAGCCTTGATTTAGCTAATTTTACCTTTTTACATTTCTTAGTCTAATTTATGAAATTTATTTATTTTATAGGTTAAAATATGGAAAATTTTAGTGATATTTTAATCAGAGTAGCTATTTGGAAGAAATCAGTGAATTGCAAAGTTTTAAAGAGAAAAATTTGAAATTGAGTTTTAAAGAAACAGAAAGTTACACAACCTATGATACAGTTTGTATAACTTATGTCACAGGTTATGTCGCAGTTAGCAATCTCCGGCTAAAAGCTATACAAGCTTGGACACAATCTCATTTAGCTTTGTGTTAATGCACTGATGAATTTTAGAAATTGTCTAGAAAGTTGCATAACTTGTAACACAAGCGCAACACAATCCAATTCGGTTTGTATCGTTTTAATGAAAATGACGTGGCACTTTCTCTCATCTTACCTAATACATCTTCTTTTCTCTAGAATCATCATCTTTTAACCCATTTTTAGGGTAGACCCATGAGGATATAAAATCATCTTTTTCTCTTTCTTACCTAAGGAGAAAACAAAGGATTTTTGGCTCGAAAGAGAAGGAGAGAGGAGCATCCTTGGATCGTTGTTGCGACAACCAAGAGGGCGTCTTCTGCAACATTCCAGTGATGATTCTTCACCATTTTCCACTGAGTTTTTCTTTCCCTTAGCTTAGATTTTCATTTCTCTAATTAAGTTTGTCTTAAAACCATGATTTGTTAGTAGAACTTTGAGATTCTAGAATGGGTACGTAAATATTACCTTGTAATGTGGTCTTTGAACTGATTAGCTATTTTAATGAGATTCGCTACAGTTTATTTTTATTGCTTATGAGCTTATTGCTGTGCTTGATGAAAGGTAACTCATTAAGTTAAGATTTAATCCTTCTGAGATGAACTAAAAAGTGAATATTTGGGATAGATAATCTTGCAATGAACTTAGTTTTCTTGGTGTTAGAAATAAGCTAAGAAGATTAAGAGAAGTTTAAAAATCAATTAGAGTTTTAAATGAGTTTTTATTAGGTTTGAAATACTATGAAAACAGGGTTTGATTTGATAAAAACTAACTTTGAAATGCTTGAAAAAGGTTTCAAAGAACTAAGAATTGATTTCCTTCAAAAATTACAAATCTCATGTGTTTGGCTAAATTAGGGATAAACTACATACAAACAATATTGAAAAGCCCTATCTTTAGAATCACTTTAATTCTTATTAAAGGTAGATTTAAATCATCCCAAATTTGTAATTAGTAATTTCATCTTAAGTTTTAGTCATCTAGTTCAATTAGTTTAATTAATTATTTGATTTATTTTAAATTCCTCAAATATTAGTTTTATTTTCAATTTTATTTTTTTAATACCTTTAAATTTTGACATTCTAATTAGCTTATTCCTTTAATTCCAATTTGAGCACAATTTTCTATGGGAACGATATTTTTAAGTCTACTACATTGACCTGTGCACTTATGGAAGCTATTTCACAGTACATCAAGACATAACAACATGCACAAATCCCACAGTTCAGGACACTTCCAATTTTTAGATTAAACTGTAAGGCCACAGCTAAGGATATGCAGACAGCAAAATCCGAACATCTCGCAAATTGGACGCATAGAAATGCTCTAGTAAACTATATATTCTACTAAAATTGAAAGAGTGAGGTCTGGATCATGGCCAAGAGAGAATATTCAAACAACTTTGAAAATGAGGGCTTGGAATCCATATCACCACTATGGCAACAATCATCATTGCAACCAGCAATAATAAACTCTCAACTTGAAGAAATATTATCTAACAAGGATATTGCATACTTTCAGCAACTTCGAAGAGCTACTTGGCTCAAGTTAAAATCACTCTTTCGCTTAGCAGCACCAGTAGTTATGGTTTCCTTGCTCAATAATATGTCTCCATGTCTGCCCAAATCTTTTGCGGCCATCTTGGCAATTGATGTTGTTGTAGTTTTCTGGGTCATCGGATGCAAATAATTAGATTACGGGTTGCCTAAAACACACACAGCTATGAGGTCAGTGGCCTAATGGCAGCCATCCGACACTCAAGTTAGATAATGTTTGAGAATGCTTTTAAGAGCAATGTAACAGCGAAAATGACGAGAGCGTAGAAAAGGTACCTAAATAGGTGCTGGAAGCTTATTTATATGGTGATAGAGGACACCTTTGTACTAATCCTGAGATTCCATTGTTAATGTTGAGCTGTTTCCACGTTACGGAATCGTATCCTATTATTGTGATTCTCGGCAGTGATTGCTCTTATCGTTTCCAATGGCTTTTCGGTAGAATGGTTTGACCAATTTCTTTGTGCTCAAAGATGACAATACTAGGTTGATATCAAATCGCCTGCATATGGTATGTCTTATCACCAGATCCAATCTCTATTAGGTCCAGTCGGACTAGGTGAGTTTGAATGAAGAACAACAAAACAGAGATGAACAAAGTATAGAGGAAGAAAACAAGAAGATTGAACAGAAATCTGATTGAAATAACCGTTTATACATGTTTATATACATGTGAGAAGAGACTATAAGATTCTAGCTGCCTGTTGAACTCACTAACTACTTACAAATTTAGCACCATTTAGTAACAAGGCTAAACTAACAGGGAACTACAATAAATTATATCATTAAATATTTCTTCATCCTGCCTCAAAGTGGAGACTGGTGAATTTCGACCGGTCCCAACTTGGACAATATGAAACTGAAGCCTATTGTTGATATGGTCTTAGTGAAAATATCTGCAAGTTGTAGTTGGGATGGAGTGTGAACTGGTGAAATGAATTTGAATGTAACATTGTCCCGTACGTATCATGTTGAAATTCAGCAACAGGCTTCAATTTCATATTGTCCAAGATATTGTCCAAGTTGGGACTGGTTGAAATTCACGGGTCTCCACCTTGAGGGAGGGAAGAAGAAATAGTTATACATGTTTATATATATGTGAGAAGAGACTAAAACATTCTAGCTACCTGCTGAATTGACTAACTGCTTACTAATAAATTTGGCGCCATTTAGTAACTAGGCTAAACTAACAGTGAACTGCAATAAATTATATCATTAACTATTTCTTCAGAGTCCGGCCCAATACAGATTGGATCGGATCTGGGATGGATTATATCTCTTCAACTCGCTGCCGCCTCTCTTGGCAACAATGGAATCCAAATTTTCGCTTATGGCCTCCTGTTAAACCACAAAAACCATTGCTTAATACGATTATTACCCTTATGATTAAATCTTTATCTGTCTCTGTGTGTGTGTGTTCTTCTGGATATAAATTAATGATGAGGAGCGGGGAACTTAAAATATAGTGGCTGATAACTGATGATCACTTTCTGCATGTAGTTAGGGATGGGTAGTGCAGTGGAGACACTCTGTGGCCAAGCTTATGGAGCACACAAGTATGAAACTCTAGGCGCATATCTCCAAAGATCAACAATCCTTCTCACGGCAACTGCGGTAGCACTGATGACAATATACGTTTGGTCCAAGTATATCTTGCATTTACTAGGCGAATCATAAGAAATTGCTCATGCGGCTGCAGTTATTGTCTACCGCCTTATTCCACAAATTTTTGCATACGCTGCCAATTTTCCAATCCAAAATTCTTACAAGCTCAGAGCATAATTTTCCCAAGTGCATACATATCATTTGCTACGCTGGTGGTGCACCTCCTATTGGGTTGGAATTTAATTACTGCACTGGGGCTTCTTGGGAGCATCACTGGTTTTGAGCTTGTCATGGTGGACAACAGTGGTAGCTCAGTTTGTGTACATTGTGACTAGCCAAAACTGCAAAAGGATATGGACTGGATTTACTTTACAGACCTTCTCTGGACTGTGGGACTTCTTCAAGTTGTCCTCTGGATCGGCTGTAATGCTGTGCCTTGAGATTTGGTACTTCCAGATATTAGTTTTGATTGTGGGATTGCTCAATAATTCTGAGATTGCCTTAGATTCTCTCCCCGTCTAGTAAGCAAAGCTTCACTTGTTTGAATTAGTGTTCTTATTAGATTGGTAGTTTGAGTCTTAACTTTACTATAATCTCTGAATTATAATATATTAGGTTGAGGTGGGGCAATGACACATCCAAAAAGTCAGAACAAGCAGAGGCTAAAAGTTTCGGCCGAACTAGGGCTTGATTCGTAATTGAACAAAGCCTAGATCACCATATAATATATTGACCACCTTACAATTATATATCAGAGTGAAATTTTATAATGAAATAGAAACATTTTATAGAATGGTAAGTTTATAAATAATTAGTATGTAGATTATTATAATTATTGAAATTTAAAAAAAGAATGTGTAAATAGTTTTAATTTTATGAAATTCATATTTGTACATATAGGCTATTTTATATAGAATAAATACTTTGTTATATACATAATTAATAAACATTTATTTCCAGGCTAACCTATATAATAAGTTACTGGTGTAATACGATTTTCATTAAGATAATTTTGTTTTTGCTATTCTGAAAATTAAAGGAATGAGGTTGTCAAATTTTGGACACTAATTAATGTCTTATTATGAGATAGTCACTCAATCACTGAATTATACAAGAAATTATATGATATAGCGGTAATTCCATATAAGATGATTTATATAGAATGATACGGTAATAAAAATCATACAAATAGGTATAAGCGAGTCCCATAATGTTTAATTTTTTTTATGTATTAAAAATAATTTTTTTCTTTTAAATAATAAATACCTATTATGTTTAAGTGTCATTTTCTAATTAGCTTGCCATTTCATATATTAATCCTATATGGAATATCAAGGTTTTTATACAATTACTCCAGTTATACACATAGTTATATTAAATCACTTTGAAGATTAACTCAGGCTGAGAAACTTGTTATAGATTACTGTTTCAATCAACTACTCACCAAAAAAAATTAATTAAATGTTACCACCATTAATATATATAAATAAGTTTAATTAACTAATTTTTTACTTTTAAAATTAAATTTTCAACGTTCATTATGTTACATTTATATACATCCTAATTGCATTACTGTAAATTATTATTATTATCATTATTTATTATTTCGTTTAACATCTTAAACAGAGTAATTATTTTCTTTCTACCCTCCACTTTGGCTAAATCATATAAAAAGTCAAATTTTCGTGTGTTTTTACGTTTTAATTTATTGTTTTAATTTTAATAAAAAAAGTTAAAATTAAAAGATTTACAAAAATTTTATACCAACTTAATTTTTTTTTTCTTTTTGAATGTTCTACAGCTATTTTTAATCAATGAATTAGGATTAATCTGTTCGCGTCGTCGGAATGATCCAGCTCCCAACGACGCTATATGACTAACCTCTCTCTCTCTCTCAAGTCGTTTATTCATTATTCTTGATTTTTGTCGAAATCCATTATTCATGATGCAAATGGGAAAATGGTGTGCACACATGCGTTCGTTCAAGTGATAATACAGATAAGAGTTTAGACTTCTACCAAGCAAACCTACGATGAGGCTCAGAATCTTTGTCTGAGACATTTGATGCTAGAAAGATTGGTTGCGTATACCGCGCAGCAACTTTAAGCCTCAACATTGAAGCTGCAAGACCAAGAAAGACGAGTGAGAAAAAAAATCCAAGAAAACCTCAAAGTGCAGAAAGAGAGAATAATTATGAAAAATTCCAACAAAGCATAGCATGTGAGGCAGGTAAGGATGATTGATGATTCATGACAATGGAAGATGGGAATTCAAATGATATACTAAAGGTAAAATCATAGGTAAAAACAAGAAAAGCCAAAAGACCAAGAAAAATTAAGAAAGGAACAGACGATGGATAGCTTAGCTAGCTTGTTTCAAGCACAAGGTCATTTCATGGGACAACCCATTTGTCCAATAAAGCAAGAAATAGCCCTGTGGGGTGTTTGTGGTTGCCTTGGTACTTGTTTTTCGTTCCTTTCCCTATTGCTCTGTATACTCATGTTTGTCTGCAACCTTCTTTCTAGCCCGTCTATGAAGGGGCTGCTTTATTTTTAATTAACGTTTCTTTATTTGATCTTTTGTGTTAAATTTTGCAATAATCTTTTGCGTTGGCCTTGGCTATGGTGGTATTTGATCAAATTGAGTGATTTGATAATGAGCCTATGCTTGGATAAAACCCTCACTATTTGTGGCAGATTCATTGACACCATTTGCATGATTTATGAAATTTTTATGCCAAATTGTGCAGGCCCAGAGAGGCTATTGAGAGAAAGAAAGTCGTCTTAAAATTAAAATAATATAATTAATACATGAAAGCACACAAAGATTCTATAAGCAAAATACTAAAAATGTCTAAGTTCGTTTTGCAGTCTTGATGGTGCTCTGGGTGTTCGTAGTTGTTTTGTGTTTGTTTGGCCCCTTTCTGTTGTTTCTCTCCTTTGTTTTTCCCTTCAATAAAATTTTCTCTGCCTATTAAAAGGAAAATATATATTCAATCATTAAATTATTAATAATTTATTTGTGTTTTAATTAATTGTGACTTTAATTATATCATTTTGAAGTGTTCACGAGTTGAACTGTAAGTTCCCTTTGAGTGACTTTTAGTCTTTCCTTCTCTCTCGAGCGTGATCCTTCTAGTATCCTGAGTTTCCTTTCCTCCCTCTCATCTTTTCTTCTAAGATGGAACAGACTAAGAGGGTTTCTTTGGAGACCTCCATCAATGCCCTTTGTGAGAAGACGAATAACCTCTCATGGGAGGAGTTTACTTTGGAATTAAATGAGGACACTCATGCCGCTGCCTCGTTTTCAAATCTCATTCTAGTGGGTCGTATTATCTCTAAGAGGTTTTTCCCAGTAGCACACCTTAGAAATGTTTTGAAGCAAGTTTGGAACCTAGCATTTTCCTTTGAAATCAAAGTTCTTCCATTACAATCTAATACCTTCCTCTTTTTCTTTTCTTCATGAGAGAGATAAGAAAAGGGTAGTGGAGGGTATCCCTTGGGCTATTAGCAATCAGTTGCTTATCTTGAAAGATTAGGATCCTACATTGAAGGTGGAGGATATAGATTTCTCGATATGTCCTTTCTGGGTTCAAGTTCAGGGTCTCCCTTTGAATCAGATGACGAAGGAAAATGCTCACCATATTAGGCGAATCTTCCATAGGTTGATTGATATCAATTGTGCAGCAGACGTGGATGTATCAGTGGGTCCCTATATTAGAGTTGAATTAGATGTCTGCAAACCCTAAATTGAGAGTTTTACGAATATAAAACAAGATGGGAAGGTAGAAAGAGTCCAATTTCGGTATGAACATTTGCCGGACGTTTGCTACATGTGTGGGATAATTGGTCATCAAATCCAAACATGTCCCAACATAGCAGTTATGACTGCCTTGCAGAATAAAGGGAGGAGACAAGAGTACGGGCCTTAGATGAGGGCTGAGATATGGGTCTCTAAGCCGAAGACTGAAAGGAAGAACACTCCGTCTGGATTTTCTGATAAAGCTACTATTAATCGGAATGCCTCTTTGGTGGTGCGTCTGCCTCACTCTTTCCAAAATGAGGGTTCATCCAGTGGTGTTTCAAATGAAGGGATCATAGTACAACAAATGTCAATTCTTCCAGTATGTCAGGCTTTAGCGAATTCTCCCACAATCGCCACTTTTCACTTTCGAAGACAAAATCCTCTTCCTAATCTTAGATCCCTAATTATGTCCCCAACTTTTCTTGCATCCCTACCTATGCAACCTTCTGCCCCACAGTGGAACAAACTGCAATCTGCAGTCAATTACTAGTGGTTCAGTCTAAAACCTTAAGACTCATAATTCCTTCCCCTAAACTGTTGAAGGAGTCAGATGAGATGTCTTTTGAACAAGCCCAAACTTCACTCAAGAGATTGTTATATCCGACACCCCATGATGCTTTAAAGAAATCTAAAGAAATGGAAATTTCAGCCCACATAGATTCTAAGCCCTGGCCACACTCACCCTCTCTGAACTTTCCTGAGCTAAAATCGAAGGTAAGCCCATACATATTCCCTCAAGATGTCCCACCCTCACTTTAAATAGTATACAACCATGCTCTAGCCCAATATCTTTCTCTGATAACCTATCTCTTAAAAATCAGAATTTACTTACACTTCGTCCAGCTCAAACAAACCCAAAACCTAAACCATCTAGATGACCCAAATTGAAGAAATTATCAAGAAGCTCTCTCTCTCAAGCTGATGGCGAGAACTCATGTGGGGATGATGGTGAGAAGTTGCAAACCAAAGTTGGAAGGGATTTGGTTGATGAAAAAGGGGAGGATGCTGATAAGCAGCAGAAAGTTTCCGTTGTTGAGAAATTTGCAGAGGTTAACCTGTCTAATTCTGAGGCTACAGTGGCTAGCCTAAAATAAAAGATTTCGTTAATCAAAATTTAAACATATCTAATAGTTTTCATTTATTTTGATTGAACATGTTAGCATAAGTTAAAATAGATATGTGTTTATTAAAATAAATACGGGTTTATTTCTGCTTCTTATGATAAAATTTTACGATGAATAGTAACATCTCTAATATTAAAAGTTATTCTTGACAAGTGGCTTTTTTTATTTTTAACTGTAAAAAAAGTTTTTCGAGTGTGATGGTTATTACCCTCTAAGTTAGGGTCTATGATTAAATGGTTTCTTTTAATCTCTGGTTAACCCCTCGTTTGAGGATATATTACGAGTCACAATGAGTCACCAAAAAGTCACAAGGGTGGACTACATGTGATTGATTCACCCATTCACTATAAGCGGAGATAATATTAAACTATCAATGCCAATGAAAAAAATCAAACCATAGTTGGATGCCTTCAACTTTTAGAGCCTACCACTAAGTCATCACACTAAGTCATCCCACTCGGTGGTTTAGCTCGTAGGTGGAAGGATTCTCTACCTATCCAGATATTGGATTCGTCTCCTAGATGGATAGATGTGATGGTGGAACAAAATCCGACTTGGCATGTAACGTTTATCTATGGTGAACCTCAGGCTTCGCAACGTATTTCTTTTCTTGATAATTTGAGAAATTTGCAATTACATTCTCATGAGCCGTGGATCTTGACAGGGGATTTCAATATTTGTAACTCGCCTGTTGATAAATGGGGAAGAAAGGGTATAACGATCATATTGCTGCAGCGTACAATTCCTTTTTATTTGATGCGAAGTTAGAAGAAATTTGTTTTAAGGCCTACCGTTTTACTTGGTCTAATAATCAGTAAGGGAGGTATAGGGGTCATGGAGGAGCGCATTGACAAAGTGATGATTACTCCAGAATGGAAGGCACTTTTTCCTCAGAGTATGTTGTTCCATGAGAAACTGGGAGCTTCTGATCACAGACCAATTCTTCTGGTTCTTAATTGATCGATTAGGAAGACCCAGTGTTCTTTTCAATTTGATCTTCGATGGCCAACATCTAGTGAATGTGAGAATATTATCAAAGAAGTTTGGAGAACTCACACTCAAGATAATATCAGTGAGAAGCTTAATTCCTGCAAGACTGTTCTATTGAATTGGAGTAAGCACCATTTTGGTAACTCGAAGAAAAGAATAGGGGATCTCTCTAGACAACTGGACCACTTGTTATCTTCCCCTATGTCTACTGCTAACTCGGAGGAGATCTCTAAGTTAAAAAACCGGATCAAATCCTTGTGGCAAATGGAGGAACTGTACTGGTTTCAAAAATCTAGACTCAACTGGTTGTTATATGGGGACAAGAATACTCATTTTTTTCACTCTTCAACCATCTCTAGGCGGAAAAGAAATCAAATTTGTAAAATCAAGACTAGGCAGGGGGAATGGATTCAAAATGGTGATTCTATTATACAGGAAGCTTATTCTTTTTTTCAGTCTTTGTATGAAGCTAACCCGATTTCTCCTTCTGATGATATTCTCCAACTAATTCCTAAAGTAGTATCTGCAGAGATGGATTTGGAGTTATGCCGCCCTGTTTCAGAGGAAGAGGTAAAATCCGTGGTGTTTAGTTTGGGGGCTTATAAGGCCCCTGGACCAGATGGTTTTCAAGGAGTTTTTTATCCGAAATATTGGGAGGTTATTAAGGAAGATGTTGTGAACATGGTGGAGGTTTTTTTGAGCGATGGTGTTCTTCCTCCAGCAAATGACATTCTTATTGCCTTAATTCCAAAAAATAACTGCCCTCAGTATTTTGCAGAATATCGGCCTATTAGCTTGTGCAATTTCAATTATAAAGTGATTTCGAAGCTCCTGGCAAATCATTTGAGGCCTTGCTTAGACAGAATTGTGTCTCCTGTCCAATCTACTTTTGTGCCGAATAGATGTATTCAAGACAATGTGGTGATAGCACATGAAGCTTTCCATTGTTTAAAGAATAGAAGAAGGGGTAAGTATGGATCTATGGCAATTAAGATTGATGTCCACAAAGCTTATGATAGTGTGCATTGGGATTTCTTGGATTTTCACCAGTGTGTATACTGTGAGATATTCTATTTTGGTGAATGGAACTCAAACTGCTGCTCTCTCCCACTAAGGGTATTCGCCAAGGAGACCCAATGTCTCCATACTTGTTCCTTTTAGTCTCTGATGTATTATTGCGAATATTGGAAAGGGCCGTGTCCTCTTATTCAATTATGGGTTTCAAAATTAATCGCCATTGTCCTATCTTATCACATTTATTGTTCTCGGATGATACTAATTTATTCGGTCGAGCAACTTTGGATGAGGCGGTTCAACTTAAGGGTCTTTTGGATGCTTATAGTACTTCCTCAGGCCAGCGTATGAACTTCAGTAAATCGGACATCACTTTTAGCTTAAATGCTGCAATGGAGACTCAGAATGATATTTGTAGATTCCTCTAAATGCAAAATTCTGGCAATTTGTCTAAATATCTTAGGGAGGCATTGCGTTTTGCACTTTTAGCTTAAGGTTTTGCACTTAGGGAGGCATTGCGTTTTGCATCCAGCAAAGGTTTTCTTGATGCCTCTATTGAAACTGATTACTTAAAGCTTTCTCAGTTTATTATGCTTCCTCTAGTGCCCATCACTTGGGAATTAGAGGCTATTATTCATGATATTCGATCTCTGTTATCATCTTATCTATCCATTGCTATCTGTTTGCTTTGTTCCTAGAAGTGCAAACTCTTGTGCAGATTGGGTAATTAGAACTGTTCGTTTGGATTGTCTATTCCCTGGATGGACTTCTGTTCATCCTCTCCAGTTAGATGATTTTCTTGTTAAGGATAAGATGTATTGCTTTTCCTCTTCATGAATAATAGTGATCCTTTCAGAGAAAAAAAAAATTATATCATTTTGAAGGCGTAGCAGTTTGATGTGGATGGCTAGCATTTATTGCATATATTAACGTGGGATGCCATTGCCTTGTTGGTATTCCTTTGGGTTGCGTTCTTGGCTTCACTTTTGGCTTCCGTGTAAAGGTAGACATTCTAGGCCTAATAAATTATTCAAACACCCAAAAGAAAATCTATCATCTTCTCTTATATATTCATACATCCCAACTAATCATTTTTATATTGTGAAATAAACAGGGAATTAATATGCATGGTGTGGAATGCTAGGAGGTACCATTTTGCAAACTTCCATTTTAGTATAATTACAGCTTCAACAAAGCCAAATTTTTATATAAATTTAATCTATTATAAATATTAAATATAAATATGTAAAATTTATATATTTAATAGGTATATCTCACCGTATATGTTGTATCTTAATTTCATAAAAATTTAAATTTAAATAAAAAAAATCTTTAAAAAATTAGAAAAAAAAGATAAATTTACTAAATGATTGCATATAGTTATATATAATTTTGCATTTAAATAACCAAATAAAAGCAAGAAAAAATAATTTAAAATCCTAATCTTTTATGCAAGGATATGTCTAGCTTGCTTTGGGTGGTAGTGGTCCTTTTTGTGGCCATCTTTTAATTTTAATAAAAATTATTTTGCTTAAAAATAATATATGTCTAGCTAAAACTTAACAGCCAATCGCATAATATCTTTCACTTACAAATTTAAACATATCTAATAGTTTTCATTTATTTTGATTGAACATGTTAGCATAAGTTAAAATAGATATGTGTTTATTAAAATAGATACGTGTTTATCTCTGCTTCTTATGATAAAATTTTATGATGAGTAGTAACATCTTTAATATTAAAAGTTATTCTTGACAAGTGACTTTTTTTATTTTTAATTGTAAAAAGAAAGAAGCTTTTCGAGTGTGATGGTTATTGTCCTCTAAGTTAGGGTCTGTAATTAAATGGTTTCCTTTAGTTTTTTATTAACCCCCTATTACAGGATATATTACCGAGTCACAATGAGTCACCAAAAGTCGCAAGAGCGGACTACCTGTAGTTGATTCACCCATTCACTATAAGTGGAGACAATATTAAGTCATCAATGCCAATAAAAGAAATCGAACCATAGTTGGATGCCTTCAACTTTCAGAGCCTACCACTAAGTCATCACACTCGTGGTATTCTTGATGAGTGACCTACTTGGCAAGAATCTAAAGAATGAAAAAAATGCACGAGTGCTGCTTTAAGTGACATTGATTGAACAGGCCCAAATAGTTTGGATAAAGCAACTCGTGAATCACATTGTTTGCCTTATTAATGGATAATCTAATCACAAATTTGAGTAATTACTGCATGATAAGACAAAAAAGCATGTTAAATTATCGATTATTTTTCAGATTAAGAAAGCAAATAAAGAATCGAGGAAACAGATGGAACATGCACAGTGATAACATTTCAAGAAGCATTCGAACAAGCATCAAGTGATCTACAAGCTTAGGAAGCTAGCTTTGGGAATTACTGTAGCCTTTCCTTTTCCTTTTTAAATAACAATTAAATTTTCTAATATGGAAGATGATGAAATTAGAAAACCGTCAATAAATTTTCTTTCATTTGTCTCAATCCTGCAAAATTCAGAGGTGGGGATGGCAGATGATGAATTGTTCAATCAAATTCATTTTTATTTTTTTTTTCCTAAAATCTTTGCTGTTATTTGTTGATTTCTTCTTTGAATTCGATATTTTCTCGTTTTCCATGACTTTCTTTAAGAAATAAAAGATGAGTTTATGGTTTTTTTTTGTTTAAAATTTTATATTTGATTTTTTTTAATTACCAATATGTTGTTTCAATCCAATTTCTCTCTTTTAAAAAAAATTAAAAATAATATATAATCAAAATTAATTTAATTTGATTCAATTCATTATTAAATTAATTTGATTCAACCGAAACTTTGAATTCATGTGATTATTTTCATTTTAATATTTTTTATTTTATTTGATTTTATATTAATCACATGAAAGGTTTATATTATTTTTTAATTTTATATTTTTTCTCCTTATAATAAAGATGTTATCTTTCAAGTCAAGATTCAATAGTGGCTGTGAGAATTTCTATTCACTCTTAGTTATATGAAGATATAAATACGAACAATTTTTATCTAAATTTAAAATATAAATATATAAAATTTATATATTTAATAAATAAATTTTATTATATATAAATTTATAATAAATTAAATTTAAATAAGAAAGATACGCCATATTATATATAATTGAAAAGAATAAAAAAATAATGTGAGTCCCCGTATTGATTTGGATATGCAACTACGTTGATTGAGACAATTGGTTGGAGATTGAAAGAAAAAAGAAAGAAAACAACATAACTCTGTATACATTATTATGCCTGTTTTGCTCTTCAGTCAAATCAAAGATTAAATATATCTGATCCTTCTCAATCTTTTATATTTAACCTAATGCCATTAATTTCTACCCATCACCATCCAATAGCCCATTCATGGAGTCTCAGGATGAACTCCAGGAACCCATTTTACAGTCACTGCCTGATCCACCTGCCCATTCTGAAGGGAACTCCAGGCTCGAAAAGGTGCTGAACGATCACCAATTGCCTTACTTCAAGCGCCTCCGTTTGGCTTCATGGATTGAACTTAAGCTCCTCTTCCGCCTGGCTGCACCGACAGTTTTTGTTTACATGATCAACAATTTGATGTCCTTATCCACCAGAGTATTCGCCGGCCATCTCGGTAATCTTGAGCTTGCTGCTGCCTCTCTTGGCAATAGCGGCGTCCAACTCTTTGCCTATGGCCTCATGGTAATATGGATATCAACACAAATAAATGTCTGTGTCGGATGGATCAGTTCAGTGTTTTTTCTCATTTGGTTTAATCTTTAATGTTTGTTCTTGTAGTTGGGGATGGGAAGTGCAGTGGAAACTCTATGTGGTCAAGCTTATGGAGCTCACAGATATGAAATGCTTGGCACATACCTCCAAAGAGCAACGGTTGTGCTAACTATAACTGGGATACCAATTACTATGATTTACCTTTTCTCAGAGCCTATCTTGCTCTTACTAAGAGAGCCAAGCAAGGTGGCAGCAGCAGCCGCAGTGTTTGTTTATGGTCTAATACCTCAAGTTTTTGCCTATGCTGTGAATTTTCCGATACAAAAATTCCTTCAAGCTCAGAGCATAGTGAACCCACCTGCTGTTATATCAGCAACTACTCTTGTGCTGCACTTATTTCTCACCTGGCTTGCAGTGTATCAGATGGGTTTGGGATTAATAGGCACTTCATTGGTGTTAAGCTTGTCATGGTGGATCATAGTTGGTGCCCAGTTTATTTATATAGTGAAAAGTAGTAGGTGTAAGCGGACATGGAATGGTTTTACCTTGCAGGCCTTTTCTGGACTTTGGGAGTTTGTGAAACTATCACTAGCATCGGCAATAATGCTGTGCTTGGAGACTTGGTACTTTCAGATATTAGTGTTGATTGCTGGTCTGCTCAAGAACCCTGAGATTGCCTTGGATTCCCTTGCTGTATGGTAAGAATGTAATTTTTTTTTAATTAAATTAGTGAAATTTTAGTCTGCAGATAGAACTCCAAACATGAATTCCTCATTTTTATAAGATATATAATTTTATTTATAATAAAATTCAAGAAAAATTTAACATGGATTTACTAAGAGCAACCAACACTTTTCAAATCACTGAAAAAAAAAATAAATAAATAATATAAAAATTTATCATCAAACTTCAATTCAAAATAAAAGGGGCAAGACAACCATAAAGCTAGCAAATCATGAATTTTCCATAATTTGAAATTTTTATTTATTTTTATTTCTCTAATTAATTAACAATTCTTTTTCTAGCTTTATTGAATATAGGCCACATATTTGTATTTTATATTCACACAAAGATTGAGATTGTGCAGTTCTAACTATGTGAAGTAATTGTGATTTAGTTGATTCAACGAGAAGATTAGAATATGAACAAAATACTTTTCTTTTACATATATATAATTTGTTATGTTCCCATTCACTTTTTTCCCTTCTCTCCCTTTTAAGTTGCCAATTTACATAGAAGAGAACAATCCCTAGCTCTTAAAGCTAATATGAAATAATACACTTTTTATGTACAAAAATAAATATTTGAAACGTAAAATTTATAAATAAATATATTTGTAAGTGATCTAATATTAAAATAAGATAGGTTTTGATACTATATTAAAAAAATAAATCAAGTCTAATTTCACTAAAAAAGCTAATCAAGTAAGTAGGTTTTTTTTTAAATTTAAATATCTTATCTCAAACTAAAATGAGATAATAAATTTAAAAATAAATTTAACATATTTTAATTTTAAAATATTAAAATAATAAATATTTTTTATAAAATTTAAAATGATATTTTAAGGAAAGGCATATACACCTCTATGTTGTAAATCTGACACTAGCTTTCTCCAACAACTTGTCAAAGAACTAAAGATGCTTAGAAATCTCTTTCTAAATATGTCAATAAAAATATTAAATTAATTTAAAATTAAATTTAACATATTTTAATTATAAAATTTTAAAATAATTAAATAATTTTTTTCTTAATATTATAATGATATTTATTAAAAAAAATTTACCTATTAAAATTTTTTCGCCTTGTTTGAATCATGATTTACCATTGTTTCATAATGATAAATAAGATTTCTGTCTTTATTTGAGAATATTAGTCATGAAAAAATGGTGATTTTTGGTCATCATTTTACAATAGTTTTTTTTTCAAACCACCAATTTTATGGGTTGAATAATTTAAAGTTTATATATTTCTATTTTATTTTTACATAATTTATAAAATTTCAAATTATATTCTATTATTTTATTATAAAATATCTTTCATTAATTAAAATAAATGAAATATATCTTTAAATATTATAACATTATTTATAAATTAATATTTTATTTAAATAATTATCTTTGAATCATTTATATATTTAAAATAGTAAATGGTATTTTTATAATTATTTTACTATACTTTATTATATAATTAAATAAGAAAATATTATTAAATTATTTTATATCATATATTTTTTAAATATATTAATAATAAAAATTATCATATAATATAATACGATAGGATGCATTGATAAACACGTAGGAATTAGTGTCTTAATGTTCTAGATGATTAATACTCTTTTTGCAGTACGGCTGTAAGTGCGTTGCTATTCATGGTCTCAGTCGGATTCAATGCAGCTGCAAGGTAATAATTTTAGTTAACTCGATCGGGTATTACGAGTAGGATTATTGGATTTTTACCCAATAAAATAACTCTCAAATTGATTGATTTATGAAATCAAAATACTAGTTTCATGAGAAATTAAGTGAGCACAGTTAATTATTTCAATGATTGAATTACAGTGTCAGAGTTAGCAATGAATTAGGAGCAGGGAATCCCAAGTCAGCAGCATTCTCAGTTGTGATGGTGACTCTGGTTTCCTTCATAATAGCAGTTATAGAAGCTGTGATTGTGCTTGCTCTACGCGATGTAATTAGCTATGCTTTCACTAGTGGAGAAACTGTAGCCATTGCTGTCTCAGAACTTTGTCCTTTTTTGGCAGTCACCCTAGTACTTAATGGGGTTCAACCAGTCCTCTCCGGTAAGAATTCTTCTACTCAGGTCCTGTAACTCAGCACGAGAACTTCAAGTTTCCATAAGTGCTTAACTGATATGATAAAAAGAGTCAACTAATATGATGGGCAATGTGACTGCTGGCTTGTATCGTCAATATATGTTGGTCGGCTAATTGACAACTTCATAATTGTGAAGGGGTTGCTGTTGGGTGTGGATGGCAAGCATTTGTGGCATATGTAAATGTGGGATGCTATTATGTGGTTGGAATTCCTGTGGGTTGTCTTCTTGGGTTTAAGTTCGATCTTGGTGCAAAGGTAAAATCAAAACCTCTTATATAATTATTGTATATATAATGCATAACCATCTATTATGATAAAAAATTATTATATATACAATGGATATATTTTAAAATTTATTCTGAACATCGTTAATATTTCATGCATGTATGTTTCCTTTTTCTAATCAGCATACTTTGTTCTAATCCTAGCTTCTTCTACAAAATATTCGCAATTTTCTTTGAATATTTGTGAATTTAACAGGGAATATGGGGTGGGATGGTAGGAGGAACTGTGATGCAGACTTTCATTTTATTATGGGTGACTTTGTGCACAGATTGGAACAAAGAGGTAAATGCTAAAAGGACTTTGAATGAGTTTAATTACTATGCATGAATATTATACTGCCAGATTTCTTGTTAATTATTTATGAATTATTTCAGATTTCTTGTTAATTATTTATGAATTATTTCAAGTTAATTAACAACTGATAGGTACCCTCAAGAGTAAAGCATTTATATAGAGAAAATGTACAATGCATTATAATTTTGACTTTTTTTTTTCTATTATAAATGAACATGTACCTTGAAGGTCCACAGTCAGTGTGACAACAATGCCTGATATTAATTGTGTCATGACCCAATCTATGGGTCGGACTGGCACTAAGATCTGGGCCAGCCTAAAGCCCCCGAGACTCCTAGTAAACCTAACTATTCCTTAACCCAACTCTAAGGCCCATTTGGGCCCAATTTCAAGAATTCAACCAGACAGAGTCCGGCCATAAAGTGGACCTTTCAACGGGGAGTTTTTTACTCACTCGACCTGTAAACGTGATATATAATCAATTTGGGAGCTCAACTCACCCTCCACATACTCATAACAATAAAAAAATAAATGGGAGCTCAGCTCCCTCATCCAGTCCAATAAACATGCATATAATAATAAGTTTACAGGCCTAACATGACAATTATATTACAGTCCCAAAATAAATAAATATTTCTAACACATACGAAAATTCTAGAAGTTAATAGAATTACACAAACATGAATAGATGACCTGCGAGGGAGAAAAGCAGGTTAACCACAACAAATATTCTCCTGTAGCCTGGAAAAATATTGAACAGGAGTGAGCGTTCGACTCAGAGAGTAAAATATCAGTTTTAATCATAATCTCTATAACTATCTAAAGCTAATGCACCCTGTAGAGTGAAATGCATCATCGGTAATATTTTCACATCATAACAGCAAAAAGGTAATTTGAAGCACTCACACACCCAGTAATGTCAAATCATAAATATATAGGAGCTGATCCCCTATACAGCTCTCTTTAATCCAACTTTGTGCATAAGAACTCAAGCCGGACTTTCGCTTAATAAACCAAATCGGGGTCCCAGCGAAGAACTCAAGCCATGTCTACCCCGAAGGATCGGGTCCCAGCGAAGATCTCAAGCCGTGTCTACCCGTCCTGTCCATATCCAACACTATACCACACGCACGCCAACGCACGCACACTGCTCCAAATTACCACAAACACATCCATGGCACTTTAACAATTGTGAATGCAACATAAATCGTGCCTAGAGTTTAACTACTTAGACATATACATATAAGTGATGCATGGGCATGCTTAAACATATAATAATATCGAAATTATAATTAAAATTAATATTTTACTCACGAGCTTGATCTTGTAACGTAGCGGAGGAAGAAAAGTGTCGGCTCACGACAATTTTATTACAATTATTTAATGCAATTGACTCAATACAAACCAAGAAAGACCAAATACGTCCTAAGTCGTGCCGAAAATCCGGCAGAATCTCCCCTATACCTAGGACCTACCCAACCTGCAAATGGGTTTAAAACATACTTCTACATCCATCAACCATACACCCACAACTCAATCATATCACACAGCCTCTCCTGGGCCCATCCAAACAGTCATTAATCACAATATGTAAAATTATAGTTTAGTCCTTATAATTGACCCTTTTTGCAAAAACTACCCAAATAAACTCTAAAAATTCTAAAACTTTGCCCTGCGGTTCTTAGCAATATTACTAGGCTATTGCAAAAAGAATCATAATTTTCTGAGCTACCACGAATATTTTATGAATTTTTAATCCCATTTAAGCACTAAAAAATTACGAAAAAGCAAGGTTTGGGTTTACCTATACCGATTCCGACTCTGGGGACGCGCTCGAGACGTCTGACAATGATGGGGTAGCCAAAATCTCAATCCAATTCAGAGACTTTTTCGGTAGTCAGTCTGTCTGGCCGGCCGGAAATTCACAGACCCGGACAACTATTGAATTTCCGTGAATTGAAGGTACCTATACGAAGCTCACAATACAAGGGTTAGTATATAATTTTTACAGAATTTTCTAAGCTCACTTAATACTCAGAAAAACACTACGAAATTCCGTGAGACCCACCGAAAAATGGTGTCGGAAAATTTTGAAATTTATATTGCCGCGAAGGTCTCGACGAGTGGAGCGCTCTGGTACTCTCGGTTTTCTCATGGGGTTCACGGTTTGCGAGAAATCTAGCCCAAAAATCAAAATGAGCTAAAATTTTTCGGACAAAAATTGGACAAACCGCTCTATGGATTTTGGTGTTCTTTGTATCTATGGAAAGCTCTCGAGGTGTAGATGGTGTTTGACACAAGACCTGGCTCAATCGGTGGCCGGATCGTCCAGATTTCAGCCGGGAAGTCAAAACGGCGCGCGCGCGTCTGGTGGTCTTCGCGCACGTTTTTTGGCCGCCTGGAGCGTCGGCCGGCCGTGGGGAGGTAGTGGGCGGTGCGCTGGCGAGGTGGAGAAGGTTGGGTGGCGGCGGCGGCGCGGCTTGGGGGTGAGGGAGGAGAGAGAAAATGGGAAGAGAAGGAGGAGAGGTCGGGCGCGCGAGGGAGAAGGAAGAAGAAAAAGAAAAGGGCCAGTCTGATTCGATCGGTCTGATTCTGTCCGGTCCGATTCAAGATACAAAATTTTGAATTTTTACTCTGCCTTGGGACCGAAAACGAGGCCCAAAAATACCGAAAAAATTCTAGAAAACTCAGAAAAATTCGTAGACTCTAAATATATTTTTAGTTTTGCCACGTGGTCTTTAAATTAATTTTTTAAAATCATCAAAGTTTTATATTTTCGGGAAATCAAACCCGATTTCGAAAATTCGAAAAATTTCAAATAATTTCCTAAAATTTAAATAAAATAAAAATATTAATATTACTCACAAAATAATACATTTAAAATTTGGGGTGTTACAAATTGTCACCCCAACTAATTTTCTTTTCTTGAAAATTATTAATTACATAATGTCTTGCAAATTTTATATTTTATTTAGTAATATTATTATTTAAATTGTTATTAAAAACATTAATTTAAATATTTATTATAATATATAAATAAAATTATGAATAGGAAGAAACAAATAAAATTATTAAAAATTATATATATAGATGATCATCTTATATATTATCTATTTAATTTTTATCCTTTCCTTAAACTGAGTTCTTCATCCATGAATAGACTATAATACTATTATTTAAATTTAATTTTAATCAATTCAAATTTGATTTTAAAGAAAAACATAAGAATCTAATACATAGAGTTAAATATATGGATTCTGACCTATATCCATACAATTTTAAGTTTCCATTATATTTATTTCACTACCTACTATATAATCATATATTTATAATAAACTATATAAATTAATTCATAGTCTAGACGTGTATATTATTTATGTAAATAAATTGTAACACAGCTTGCTTAAAATAAGAGCTTCCAAAAATTAAGAATTAGCCAAACTTGGATACTCATTTGTCCTTTTATTACTCGTACAAATAATTTATAAGATTCTTATATATATATTACTCTAAGTGTGCCAACTTTTTTGGCCAAAAGATGCATCTCTTCATACATGTAAATATTAACAAGAGTTGTATCTCTTCAAGCAGCTGTTACATTTTTTAACCAATGTACATAACTTTTAGATTTCGTTACCTTTTGGCAATGTATATGATTTTTGAATTTTAAATTTAACGAATCTGAATTAACACACGTAAATTATCAGACCATATTTTCAACATATTTTAAATTAATCTAAGAAAGATGTGTCTTTGTTTCAGGTAGAGAAGGCTAAAATGCGTTTGGACAAATGGGATGATAAAACAAAGCAGCATCAACCATCACAGGATTTCTCACATTCATAAATAAATGTTTTGAACAAACATTAATTAACCAAATTATTTTTTCAATTATCACCCTATGTCGAATGTGGCTGATTATTGTTAACCGTTTGATTGCTGGACTTCGTGAGAGCAAAAGCAAATTACTCACGAACCAGATCGCGGTTCCCAGGGGTTTGAGCGAATCTGGTAACTAAGAATTATTCTTAGTTACCAGATTCACTCAAACCCCCTGGAAACCGCGATCTAGTTCGTGAGTTTCAAATCGCGAGTCATCTGCGTTCCAAAACGCTAGGGGTCGCGATCTAGTCCTCCAAAATGGAGGTTCCAGCGAGAATAAAAAGAAAAAAGGAAGGAAGAGAGAAAGAAAGAAGAAAAATCAAAAGGCATGCACATGTGTAAGCAATAGGCACAAGAAGAAGAAGAAGAAGATAAGTCGCAGAAATAAAGAAGAAGAAGAAGATAAGTCACAGAAATGAAGAAGAAGAAGAAGAAGGAAAAAGGAGATACATTTTAAAAGACTAAATTTTGTAGGTGGAAGACTTGTTAGTGGGTTGGGTATATTAGGTGGTAGTATATTCTTGATTTTTGGAGTGCAAATGAATATTTTATTGAAAAAAATTAAAATTATTTAGATAAATAATCATTATTAACTATTTGTTATATTAATTATTTAAAATCATATTATTTTAATATAATAATATAAATAACTTTTCTTAAAAAAATAAATAAATAACTTTGAATTTTATAAAAATGTATATTATATTAAAAAATTATCATATTAAATTAATATTTTAATTTATAAATATAATATGTTAAATAAAATTAAAAAATAAGTTATTTATTAAATAAATATAATTAGTATATCTTAAATCGAATTGATGTATCAACTAAACGAATTACTAATCGAATTAGCATACCGATTAAGACTACCTCTTATGAATCCTATATTTCGTTTAGTGAGGTACCGTGCACCACGCACCCGTACCACGACTCGGGAGTATCACGTTCGTGGTAACTAGGATTAGGAATGGGAAGTGCAGTAGGAACTCTGTGTGGCCAAGCCTATGGTGCCCACAGGAATGAAATGCTAGGCATATACCTCCAAAGAGCAACGGTAGTGCTAACTCTAACTGGGATACCAATGACTGTGATCTGCCTATTATCGAAGCCAATGTTGCTCTTACTGGGAGAACAAAACAGGGTGGCATCAGCAGCTGCAGTGTTTGTTTACGGTCTAATTCCCCAAATTTCGCTTATGCTATGAATTTTCCAATACAAAAATTCCTCCAAGCACAAAGTATAGTGTACCCAAGCGCCATTATATCAGCAACTACTCTTGTGGTGCACTTGTTAGTGAGTTGAGTGGCATTGTACAAGCTAGGAATGGGTTGATAGGTGCATCACTGTCATTGAGCTTTTCATGGTGGATCATAGTGATTGCCCAGTTTGTTTATATAGTGAAGAGTGATCGTTGCAAGCAGACGTGGACTGGGTTTTCATTGCAAGCATTATATGGGCTTTGGCCGTTTGTTAAATTATCTGCGGGATCAGCGGTGATGCTGTGCTTGGAGACCTGGTACTCTCAGATATTAAGTTTGATTGCTGGGCTACTCAATAACCCTGAGATTGCCTTGGACTTCCTTTCTAATGGTAAGAAGGTGGCTTTTATTAATGGGTAACTAATGTCTATAATTAATATAGACATATTGGTTGGCAAATATCGTGGATTAATGGTATCGCCTCGTAACCTTTTGGCAGCTTGTCTATAAATGGGTTGATGTTCATGGTCTCTGTCGGTTTCAATGCAGCTGCAAGGTTAGTAACTTGGTATAGAATTTTTCTTTCCCCGTGGACCCAAGATATAAGACTTATGGTAGAATTTATATATATATATATATATATATATATATATATATATATATATATATATATATATATATATATATTATATATATATATTACATATTTATATTTTAAGTCTATAGTAAATCGAATCTACGCAAGAATTTTTCACCTAGTATATTATAGACAAAGAAATTAATATTAGATGTGCCCGATAAAATAATATTTTCACATTCAAGTGAAACTCATTAATGAAATTAGTATGTTAGTTCATATGAATTGAGATTAGATTACTCAATTATTGTAATAATGTCATATGTATTAATTAATTACTTGTTTAAATGTCCTAATTGAACAGTGTTAGGGTTAGCAATGAATTAGGAGCTGGGAATCCAAAGTCAGCAGCATTCTCAGTTTTTACGGTGAATTTGGTTTCCTTCCTAATCGCAGTGATAGAAGCTTCAGTTGTGCTTGCTATACGCCATGTACTTAGCTATGCCTTCACTAATGGTGAAACTGTGGCTAATGCTGTCTCAGAACTCTCTCCATTACTAGCCACAACCCTCATACTCAATGGAATTCAACCAGTCTTATCTGGTAATTAATTGCTCCTCCCTACTTAATTTATCATGATTTTTATTAAGTTACTCTTATGAATCAAAATCAAACTTATCATGATTTAAAATGTGTTAAACATTAATAACATTAGCTAATTTTGTGTATTTTATATTTCATTGTTGCAATTATGAAGGGGTTGCTGTTGGGTGTGGACGGCAAGCCTTTGTGGCATATGTAAATGTGGGATGCTATTCTGTGGTTGGAATTCCACTGGGATTTCTTCTTGGGTTGAAGTTCGATCTTGGCTAAGGTAAGAACTTCGTTTGCCTCTATCAACTCAAGATAGAAATATATAGATTTCACCTATTTTACATGTTATATAAACAAGAATTTCTCTCATTATGCTTGAATAATTACATTGTTCAGTTTCCTAATGTAGGGAATATGGTCTGGAACAATCATTTTATTATGTGTGACAAGTCGCACTAATTGGAATGAAGAGGTAATTACCATAAATATGCAAATAAATTGATGTTTGTGTTCACAAAGAAGAAGCTATCAACAATACTTTGGTATTTCAGGTAGAGAAGGCTAGGAAGCGTTTGGATTATTGGGAGGACAAGGAACCTGAAAAGAGCTGAAATGATCAAATGAAGAAAGTTCAATGGCGCACAAGCCTGAAATAAATTTGCTGAATAATTCAAAAATCATCCATAATGTAATGAGTTTAACTGTTTATTATTGTTGCGTGGGTTGTCGCTGGCCAGTTCCCTGATCATCACACAAATATATTACTCATTCTAATCATTTCTACTCAATTTGAAAAAATATTCTAACAATATAATAAATACAACGTGGGTGGGTTAGACTTAAAGCTGATGGATCTGAGGGCCTAACGTGACCCTACCTGTTAATGGAAGTGCTATGCATGAATAGTTGGAATGGCATGGCCCTGGCATACATGTATTGTGCTCTGTTGCTCTATTTGGGATTTTTGACAGAGGTTTTTCAAACCAATAAAGTATTATTGACTACGCCAGCTGTGTTACATGGGTTGGCTGCCCACTAGCAGCCCAGCCAATCAACTGATCAGTTGATAGAAGAGAGGGGACAGGGAGGAGGACTGTACGAGTATGGCCAGATGAGTTATGAGATTGGTCATAAATCAGAAACCACTACATCTTTCAAACATATCCCAACACACGAGCTTCTTGAAATGCATCCCAATACTTCAAACACTGCTGGGTTAGTACAGAAAGAAGTAAACTAGCACACCTGCTCTCAAGCCTCACCTACTGTTTAACTTCTGTATTAAATCTCAACACAACTTGGCCAATTAATTAATCAAGAGTAAACTTCAATCTTCCATTTCTTTAGGGAACTAGCTTAGCTATGCACCAAAGAAATTTCCACAATAGAGAATCTTTTTTTTTTTTTAATTCTTTCTGTTAAAAACACCACTTCCATAAAAACAACATTGCAAAATTAAGAAATAAAAACTCGCAGGGCTTCAAGCCAGCACAGAGGGAAGAGTGGCAATGGCCTCTCCATGGCAAAACAAGCGCTTCCATTGATTGGCAATTTGCTTATACATCCTAACTCTGGCAGCAGAAATGCTCTTCCTTAACTTCTTTAATTTCTTCCCAATCTTCACCTTTAACCTACATAATCTGATCCTCAGAAATGATGGCTTTCCTATGGAATCCGCTTGTTGCAGAGCTTTGTAGATCAGGAATTGAGCTCGTCGATGAATTATCCCTTCTGGGTCTTCCTTATCCAACTTTGAGTAACCATAAGATGATGATCTCCTCATCACTAGACTCATTTTCTCTACTAGTGCGAGGAAGAGAAGAAGAGATTAGAACAAGAACAATATACAAGGTGGACGTGATAATGAACAGAGTATTTATAGGGCATCGAAAGAGAAGGCATAGGGTGATGCAGCAGTGCATGTGCACTACTGTTTGGTTAGGAAAATAATGGAAAAATCAAGTCTGAGTTGGCATTATATCAAGGTCTTGAAAGCTGCATTAATAATGTTAATCATATATTAACCCCTAATCATGATCATTTTTATTTTGATAATAAATTGAGGCAGACTAATATTGATTATTAACAATATAAAGAGATTAATGGCCCAGCTAAATTCGGCCTATAAGCACACCTCCTTGAGTATGAACATATACTTGAAAACCAGACTTCATTTGTTTTTGAGCTCTAAAGTCAAATGTATGGAGAAGCATGGCTGGTATAAAATAGACAAAATTATCCACCGGCGTGAAGCATCTTTGAAAAAAATAATTTGACACAAACTACAAACAAATTTAGAGTCGAACCAAGAGTAGTAAGGAGACAAAGCCAGACCCTACAATGTTGGCTTACTTTATTTCTTAGCCGTCGGTAGGGTGGCCATCCGTTTGGTCTAAGATTTTGGTTCAAATTTCAGGAGAACTGAAATTGGATGGTAGGATTTTTCTCAATTTCAATAGTTTAGTTCTAGTTTAAATTTAATTATGTATTTTCTTTTCCTGGAAAAATAGAATTAAGATGTTTCTTTCCCCAGTTATATTTTCCCATTAGATTATCTCTTTAAATAAAATAAGAACATTCATACAGTATGACAATATATTAATACAAATTAATTGGAATTTTCCGCCATTAACACCAAACTAAGCATGTCTTTTGACATCATCAATCTCCTTTTCTTTGGCTAAATATTCAATTTGGTAGAGGATTATTGTAGAATTGTGTAGCCCTCCATCTAAAAAGACATGGAGAAGAAGTATAATTGAACCAATGAGAGAAAAAACATTTGTTATGCATCATCTTAATTATTAAGTCCAAATCCATTTCCAAATTGGAAAATATTATATTATTTCATGGTATCCTAACATGACATCCTCAGTCGCATTGACATTTTTAATTTTACAATAGTTCATCATCTAGTGGCATCTTTAGCTACATGATATCAAATTTTATACTAATTCACATCAATTCATATTCCATTGGAGTGTATGCGATTCATAATTCTCTCGAATGGAAATCAAAAGATTCTAAATTGAAAAAGAACTCACATTATTTATCAATAATGGAACTAAGAATCGTACCCAACACCGAGGAAGCAATCATTCATCAACCCAGCCTCCATTTCAGTCTTAAGTATGTTACATCTCAGCATTGGATGTCTCAAGTTATAGGTGGTGTCACTACAATGTTACATATGATTCCCTATTTTTATTTTTTCTACTTTTAGGCAGAAAAAAGGGTTACAGATGATTCATGATTCACTCTGTAGTATACATCTCTTGTTATTGGTGCATTTACAAATCGAAGCTTACAAACATTCTTGAATAAGTAACAACAAAAATATATGGATCTCAGCTGCAACTTAACCCACTGATCCTTCGAGCTTCAAGCTCATCAGTTGGTTCACCTCAGCACCAAATTCATCAGGAAGTTCATTGAAGACATCCTGACAGAACCCAGAAATCATAGCAGCCATGGCCTTTTCATAGTCGATTCCTCTCTGCTGAAAGTAAAATAGCTGATCTTCACCAATTTTAGAGGTGCTGGCTTCATGTTCAACACGAGCTGTGGGGTTCTTTACCTGTTGAACAATGAGATTATAGCATTATGCAACAATGCAGAATGCCAAGCAAATTTCCAAGTTTCTAGGTCTAGCTATTGAGACAAGCAACTAAAGTGAAAATGCGACAAATCCACCAGAGACACCAATCTCAATGATTTACATTCTAATTGTCTTGAGTGTTGAGGACAAAGTAACATGGCACACTGATTGTGAGTTCTGATTCTCTTGGTAATTAAGAATCGAAAGTATGGCAAATAGACCTTAGAAGTCATTTTCTGCAGTAACTCCACTGTGTCATGTGATTCATGTCACTTCTCAAATGAGCTATTTATAATTTCATGCCTACTTCGACATATGAAGTTCCATACAATAACAGGAAGCCATGAAGTTCCATACAATAACAGGAAGCTTCTCCATCCCATCACCTTGCATCATATACAAGAAGCAACCACATTATAACGGGAAAAACCCAGCATGCCTCTTATCTGATAACAAGGAAAGTTTTTATGCTGGCTAAACCACCATGCAGATGTGAGCAGAAGCCAGGGGGACAGCACTGGAAAAATCGCCCCTAGTCTATTGCCCATGGGGGCAGCCCATGTCCCACTTTGCTCAAAGACACAAAGGGCCTGCCAGCAGGATAAAGTGCATTGGGCCAAAAGCCCTATAACACAAAAGCTAAATAGATGATACAATATACAAATGAAAGAGAAACAAGCTGTAACAGTCATGAATGCATATTCAGAAAGAAAACAATTATGCTAATATTAGTCAAGCAGCTGTGCCACTGTCCTAAGCAAAAGACACAAGAATATCCCTTCTCCTGATGTTACAGGGGTCATTTGCCGAGTTACTTCAGCATGGTTATCTCAAGCACCCTAATACCCTACTAGTTCACCTGTGTTGGTTCTGGATACAAGTAACTATGCCAAACCAAGGGGAGGCTACGATATACCATATAGGCTGAATTCATGTTAATTAGAGAAAATATCATATCCCATGATGATAGGCAACGATTAGAAATCCATATTTGATTATTTATATATTTCCCATTAAATATCATTTTTAAATTTATGCCCTAAAAACCAATCTCTTCAGCATCACGGACACCTGACCAACTGTTTCAGTTGTTCATATTCATTCACACATCAAATGTATACAACTTTTAGTGCCTACATATGCATCAGGAATTGTCTACAAAGAATCTCATATGGGAGAGAGAGTATCATTAGCATTATCATAATGGATGCCAAGAAAATTACAATACATGGGAATGGTAATTATGAAAGGAAAGAAAAGAAAAAGAAGCTATGCATTTCCCTAAAAGCATGGGTTATAGTTTTGAATTACAAAAACCCAACGACATTAGAACATGGACAATATTGTAGTGAAGCGAACTAGATTTGAGAAATGGTAATTGCATATCCGAATAAACTTCACTAGGGTGGGGTCCCTTGGAGGGGAGTGTGTGCAGAGAACTATGATGACCCCTTCACTGACTACTCTCCTAATGACTAAACAACTCAATAAAATTCACAGAGATAATAATCTTTTCTTTTCATGAAAGTTGGAGAAAACTAGTATGTTCGACAATAAAAATGTTTAACTTTGTAGAAGAACAATAACAGATTGAACAAAATTACCTGAATATAAGGATAGGTATTGGCAGCTGCAGTGTCACCAATAAGCATTGAGTCACACTGCGAAGAGTTTCGAGCATTGTCTGCCTTTGACTGAATCTGAACAAGTCCCCTATAACAGTTTCTGGAATTCCCAGCTGAAATACCTTTTGAAATAATTCGGCTTCTAGTATTCTTTCCCTTATGTATCATTTTGGTCCCTGTATCCGCTTGCTGATAGTTATTTGTCAAAGCAACAGAATAGAACTCTCCCACAGTATCATCCCCCTCCAAAACAACACTAGGGTACTTCCAAGTAATTGCAGATCCTGTCTCCACCTGAGTCCAAGATATTTTAGACCTATCCCCAGCACAAAGTCCCCTCTTCGTAACAAAATTATAAATCCCACCCTTTCCTTCCTCATCACCAGCATACCAGTTCTGCACTGTGGAGTACTTAATTTCTGCACCCTCAGCACAATACAGCTCAACTACAGCTGCATGAAGCTGGTTTGTGTCATAAGATGGAGCAGTGCATCCTTCCAAGTACTCCACAAAACTCCTATCATCAGCAACTATCAAAGTCCTCTCAAACTGCCCTGTTTCCATGGCATTAATCCTAAAATATGTAGAAATCTGCATTGGGCACTTAGTATCCTTTGGTATATAACAAAATGACCCATCACTAAACACAGCAGAATTCAAAGCTGCATAGTAGTTATCCTCACTAGGCACAACTCTCCCCAAATACTTCCTAACCAAATCCGGATACTTCTTTATAGCCTCAGATATTGAACAAAAAATAACACCAGCCTTTTCGAGAGTCTGCCTATGTGTAGTAGCAATTGAAACACTGTCAAGAACTGCATCAACCGCAACATTAGCCAATCTATTCCTTTCATTCAAAGGCACACCAAGTCGATCAAAGTACATAAGGAGTTCCGGGTCAGCCTCATCGAGACTATTCAAAGTGGGTTTCTTTTTAGGAGCTGAATAATAACAAATATCTTGAAAATCAATTGGTGGATACATATTATCAGACCATTTAGGCTCTTTCATTTTCAAGAATTTCTCGAAAGCATTTACTCTAAACTCAAGCATCCAATCGGGTTCTTCTTTAAGCGAAGAAATTAACCTGATTGTTTCCTTAGAAAGGCCTTTAGGGATCGAAAAGGAGTCAATATCGACATTAAAGCCAAATTTCTTGTCGTAATCACGATTACGGAGAATTTCCCGAATTTTTTCATCAGAACTAGTAGTTGAAGTGGAAGCGCTATTACCTGAATTCGTATTGATGGTCGTGGATTCGAAGCCGACATCAGCTCGTATCTTGAATAGATTTGCCGGTCTGGGAGTTTTGGGGAAGGCGGGTTTTAAAGGAAAGGAAAATGGTTTGGATAGTTTAGCTGAATCGGAGAAGGGTTGGGGAGAAAAGCTTGACATACCGTTAGCCAGCAGAGAAGCCATGGCTGTGGTTCAGATGGAAGAACAGGGCAAGAAACAAAAGTGAACCAATCTCGTGTATTCCACACGAACTATAAATCGGTTTTAGCTATTAAACTATTCAGACGCCAAATTTGAACGGCACCGAATGGCTCTCCCCTCTCCGCCCTTTTCTCTCTAATTTTATGAAAAATTATAATTTAATCCTTAATTTTAATAAAATTAATTATTTGACTCTTATATTTTTAAAAATATATTATTTAATTTTTTATACTAAATTTTTTATTATTATTCAATTTTTTTATTAAATTTTTATTATTATAGAAACACTCAATTTTAAAAAAATTAATTAATTATTTTTTTATTTTAAAAAATAATATTACTTAATTTTTTTATTTTAATAAAATTAATTAATTAATTTATATATATTAATAATATATTTTTAAATAAAAATAAAAATTTTATCATATGTAAAAATTAAATTTTAATTTATATTTTTTAATTTTTAATTATTTACACATTTTTATATTCTCTCTATTTAAAATTAATTTTTTTAATTATTTAAAAATTTAAAAAAATTAATTAACTTTTTTATAGACAGTATAAATTATTTTTATTGACAAATTAAAATAAATAAAAAGAGAAAAGTGTTGTTGCAAAGAAAAAAAAGTACAAAAAAAAAGAGAAAAAGAATTAAAATAATCTAAATTATAAAAATAATTATAAAATTAAATAATTAATAAGATCAATATAAGACTAATTAATATATTTTTTAAAATATAAAAATAATTAATTAATTTTATAAAAATAAAATAAATAAATAATAATAAAATAATTAATAAATTAATTAAATAATTTAATATAAATTTTTATAAAAATTAAATAATATATTTTTTAAAATATAAAAATTAATTAATTAATATATAAAAATTAAATAATAATTTTTTCTAATTTTATTAAGAATGGTAAATCTTAATATGGTATATAAAATGTTGGGGAACAATATTATAACTTTACTGCCTCCCATTTTCTGCCTTTCCCAAACCAAGGAAAACAAAATTTTTCTTGCAATTTCGCTCCATCCAAACATGAAAATTCTTTCCTCTCATTTTTAATCCTCCCATTTTCTTTCCTCTCTATATTTTTCCAAACTTATTGAGAGTGTTAGACTCTTCTTGCTTTCCTCTTCCTCCAAAGTGGTAATGGCATGAAGCAGGAAATCCTCTCGAAGGGCATGTTACAGTGGCAGGTATGTGTGATTTATGAGAATAAAATTGATTGCAATATGTATGGTTTGAATCAAGTCTTTGATCAGGATCTGAATTCTTGTTGAGAATTGTATTCTTTTCTTCTCACAATGTATTGAGATGAATACCTCTGATCGTCTCTCTTCACAAACTGTTGATGAAGATTTTGATAAGTTGTGAATCAATCTTATCTTATCATCTCCTTTCTTAGATAGGTCTTCCTGAATCTCGATTTTTATTGCATTTGATGTGTGAATATTTCTGTTATGAATTCATTATATACAAATTCAAATCTTCCAAACACCCAATTCGTGCGTTGCTCATATCATTGAGGCAGGTCATCGTTGTCCTAATATATTACATCTGCAAGTGATTTTTGATGTAGCTCAATCCGCAAGTAAGATTCCAAGCTACTTCAGAATTCTTTTTCTATTCACATGTTAATGGAACTAAGCTAATGGATTTGAAAACCTGACATAATTTCATTCCTGCATTATTCTAAACACTTGAAATAATGTAATTATTTGAAATGCAACTGTACGTTCTATGAATATTCCAAAAAAGAAAAAGAAGTTTATATGCCAAGTATAAATATCAATGTTTGTGTATACACGTTCCCAAGTTGTATTGATCATTTTCTTATTTTATCATCTTGTTCCACCCAATTATGTTGAGGAGTTAATATGTTAATGTGATTTTGTTTTAAAAAACCAGAATTTCTGACCCATTTGGATGGTTTTATTGTGTGATAGTGTGTTTGGCTTCTTTTCTTTCCTAACTAGATCTTTCTTTTGTTTTTTTATTGGTTTATCAATCTATGTTTGCGTAGACTTGTCGTCTGTTTTAAATTGGACAGTTTAATAATCTTCTTGAATTAGATAGCAGGATAAAATCAGGGTCATTCAACTTCAATTTGTTTCCATATAATTTAATGAGGGAAACTTGGGCTTACTGGCTTAGGGTTGTGAATTTTGATGATAATTCAGTTGGTTGATCCTGAACTTGGTGTTGCAACTAGGATCTTGTGTTGACATTCGATTAACAGTAAAGAATGAGTATATCTAAATTGAAAATTTAATGGCTGATGCTATCCTTTGTGATTATTGCGTGGACCATATGTTTCTCTGTCTTGCTTATAGATGGAGTTGTGGTTGCGGGTACTTGTCTTTCAAATATCAAACTACTTCATTATTTCAAGCCCTACTCATAATATTTGTCACACCTTACCCTTCCGTAAGGCATAACATGATTCTGTAGAATACTTAATGAACTACCGAACTTCACCTATCGATAACTCATTAAGTACCCTACAAGGGATTTTAAAACAATTTTCTTACATTTTGGAAGTGGTGAGCATTTTAGTGAGAATTAAAAACCATTTATTCAAAGCTTAAATACTAGTAAAAATTTTGTCCATTTTAAATTTTGCCGCAAATTTTATAAAAATTTTGACAGAGTTCCTTCTGTATTTTGAGAAATCAGTTCTTCAAAGACCTGTAAAAAGCACTTCCAAAAATATTTCACAACTCCCAACCTTCAATAATTCTCAAATCAACTCAATTCAAGGCACTTCAAGAAATCAGTTCTTCAAAGACCTGTAAAAAGCACTTCCAAAAATATTTCACAACTCCCAACCTTCAATAATTCTCAAATCAACTCAATTCAAGGCACTTCAAATAATTTCACAATACAAATCAAGATTTCTCATCTCAAAATATTTAATATCTTCATTAACAAAACATAAAGTAGGAAATTCATATGTACAAATATTAAATTACCGTAGAAAATCCAAAATAATATTATTACAATTTATTTTCAACTGCTCAACTACATTGATACATACAACATTTCCATATTTACATCAAAATTATCTATAAAGGTATAAAATAATACCCGTACAAAAGTTTGATGTGATCTTCAACTCAGTAGCAGCTCACTCTGCTGCTTTTTCCTTGCTCTTATCTGCGACAGCAAAATAAGCTATCGCTGAGTATAAAAATACTCAGTGGTACACAATAAAAATTTAAAATGCGATACATAAATCATTTATTGATGAAACATAATTTGAATACTTCACAATCACATTTCACAAATATCAAAGCTCATAACAACTCATTTTGTCAAATAATATATTAAACACAGTTTAGTCAAACAATTTCATAAACACAGTGTTGCCAAAATCATACACAGCTTAAGCCATGACACAAAATTTCCGATCAATGCCGTGTTGTACACCATGACAAAGCAATCTACAACCCCATTAATCGAAATCAATGAGGGAGGTGGCTAGCTAGCTAATAAGTACTCATCCGATCTACAACCTCAACTGGCAAGCCAGAGAGGGAGGAAAATAAACGATCTCAACCCCATAAATGGAGGAGGAAATGTGATACTGTCATGCTAAGTGTGAATCAAAAATCCATTTCAAACATTTCATTCAAATATTGCATACAAAAATCAAATCAATTTTCAAAGTTACAATTTGATCACAAGGTGGCAACACAAAAGTTCATAAATTCATAATACGTACTAAATCAATTTTTCAAGGATAAAATGCTTAAATAGGGTTTATTGTGCACAAACCTGACTAGAGTCGCCTCTAGGCCTTGACTCAGTCTCTCCGAGCTTCCAAGTCTTTTTCAGCTGAAACACACAATTTCATAGTGTTTCAGTACCATAACTTAACATAAGTTCAAAAATAAATTTAACTTCACTTTAACTAGCTCTATTGCGTTAAATTCGACGTTCTCAAAGTTTTTGTGTTTCGGGTTACTATTCACTACACTATTCAAGTCAAATTGTTGACTTTTTAAGGATTAATAGGTATGGGAACTCCAACTTCACCCACATACCACATTTTGGTCACCAAACTTGTTGGTTTTGGTCATTTTTTCAAAGCGTAGGTCATTTTGGCAAAATTGCCAATTTTCGGTTTTGGTGCTCCGAAGTTGCACTGTTCCATTGGTCGATCTACTGTTGGAATTTGACAAAACTTCCTTCATAGAAAATGTTCCTTATTGTCTTAAGTGTATTCTCATTTTTGGATCACCTCAATCGGAGTTTTGTAGCTCAAGTTATGGCCAAAATAAGTTTACTGTTCACGTGCACTGTTCATACTGGTATCTTGGGTTCTGGCAGATTTTGATCCAACTTTGGTCAGTAATTTGATCAAGTTAAGTTCATAATTTGGTCTAACTTTCTTCATATGAAATGTTCTACTATGTCTTAGGTTTCCATCGGTTCAAGAATCGCCTAAATCCGAGTTTCCTAGAGAGAGTTATAGCCATCCAAACATTACTGCTCAAATGAAAATCTGCAGAGTTGCAGGTTTGGTAACTTAACTTTGCTCAATAATTTGAATGGGTTAATGGCATAATTTGGGGTGATGTTCTTCATGAAAGTTTTAGATCTATATCTCCTCTAACCCCTGGCCAAATTTCAGGTCAATTTGACCTGTCTAACTCGAGTTATGACCAAATGAACAGTTACTGTTCATTTGGTCAGTTTGGTGCAGTGGCAGCCTGCTCTCATTTCACTTTGGTCAATTGTTTCACCCAGTTTTGGTCAGTTTTTGGGCATGGTTCCTTAATGAAAATTGTGCTCTTTTATGTCTATTTTCATCCCCAATTTGTGGCATATCAATTGGACTTGTAAAATTTGAGTTTTGGTCCTTCAAAGTGGGTTTGGTCATGCTGCCAGCAGCATGACCATTTACCTCCGAATTTAACTTAATTTCCTATCATTCCCACACAACTTATTTTGGTCATAATTGACCATTATTTCACTTCACAATAGGTCAAAGATATCAATTATGCATTTCTCCAAAATTTGGTTCACAAACCCTAACATTCAACCCTAATTTACTAAATTATTGTATTTAACTACATTTATGCATCCCTATCCTACTACCATACTCCTACAAACTTACTAACACCTTTAATTTATTCAAAATACATCAAACTTCCCTACATCCATGGCTGGCCGAAATTTTAGTATAGGTTCTTCCCCCATATTTTCATTTCATTTAATGGATTCTAAGCTCATTTAAGTCACAAGCATGCACTTAAAATAGAATTTGAAGGTTAGAATACCAACCTTAGGTGAAACCTTTGATTTTCACTTTTTGTTCTTCTTCTTTCTTCTTCTTCTTGCTTTCTTATGCTTCCTCTATACTCTTCAAGATGCAAGAATGAAGTTTATATGGAGAATTTTAGGGAAAGCATGTTTAATTTAGGGTTTTCAAAAGCTTGGTGAGACTTATCCATGGTGGAAGATGAAATAAGTGAGAGGAAAGAGAGAGGGGATTTCGGCCAAGTAAGGAAGACAACCTTACAATTCCTTTTTTATTTGTTTTTAACTCTAATTATCTTAAATTTTGACTTAGTCAACTTTAATAAAGTAAATTATATTTTTGACATCATGTATGATGTCATTTAGATGATGTTATAAGTCATGTTTTATTTCTTTTTCTTTTTCTTTTATTTTTCTATTAGTTCTTTAGTTCAATTCTCGATTCCGAAACTTTCTTTTCTCAAATTTTATTTGACAGTTAGGTCAGGAGTCAGCTCTCGGGGTCAATTGACCAAATCGCCCCTCGCCGGTTCATCCCGGTTTGCAAATAATCCAATATTTCTTCCGGCTCCCTGACCTAATTATTTGACTGACTTAACAGTTCTTTTTCGTGATTTTCTCTTTTCCACTGTGTTCATAAGGGTCCTAAGGACCGCAGCGTCACTTTTTACGGTTCGAAATTTGAGTTTAAAAGCGACTTGCGATGCGTTTCGAGGAGGTCACTCATCGCTGTGACTCTCGGCTCGTTTAACCTCTTATGTTCTGTTTTTCTTATTTATAGTTAACTAATTAAACATTACTAATTATTTGTGTTTATGGCTTCTCAAATTGTCTTAAGTGTGGCCCTAGTCCCATTAATTGTCCGGACCGACACCGGTCACCGGAACAGTGAAATATACCAGGCTATGCAACGGGGGTGTTACAATTCTCCCCCCCTTAAATAAATTTCGTCTCGAAATTTTTACCTGGTATCAATCTCTGAACAGCTGTGGGTGTTGTCCCCTCATGTCCTCTTCTCGTTCCCAAGTAGCCTCTTAGCCCGAATGATGGTTCCACAGCAATTTTACCAACGGTATCTACTTATTCCGTAGCTGCTTCACCTCATAAGCCAGAATCTTTATGGGTTCTTCTTCATATGTGAGGTCTGGATTCACTTCTATTTCTTCTACTGGTAGTATATGAGATGGGTCTGATCGGTACCTCCTCAACATAGACACATGGAAGGCATTATGTATCTTCTCCAACTCTAGAGGTAGTGCCAACCGATATGCCAAAGGACCCACTCTTTCCAGAACTTCATATGGCCCGATAAAACGAGGACTTAGTTTCCCCTTTCTGCCGAATCTCATAATCCTCTTCCAAGGAGAAACCTTGAGGAAAACTTTCTCACCCACTGCATACTCAATATCCCTTCTTTTCAAATCAATATATGACTTCTGACGGTCTGATTCAGCTTTAAGTCGACCTCTGATCACCCTGATTTTCTCTTCAGTCTGTTGAACTATTTCGGGTCCAATTATTTTTCTTTCACCCACGTCATCCCAACACAACGGGGTTCTACATTTTCTGCCATACAAAGCTTCATATGGAGGCATCCCAATGCTTGATTGGTAGCTGTTGTTGTAAGCAAACTCAATCAAAGGCAAGTGTGTATCCCAACTACCCTCAAACTCAATCACATAAGCCCGTAGCATGTCCTCCAAGATCTGAATTACCCTCTCAGACTGGCCATCTGTCTGTGGGTGGAATGCAGTACTAAAGTTCAATCTAGTTCCTAGGGCTCTCTGAAGACTACCCCAGAATCTAGAAGTGAACCTAGGATCTCTGTCTGATACAATGGATACTGGCACTCCATGCAGTCTCACAATCTCATCAATGTACAACCTGGCCAATCTGTCCAAACTGTAGTCCATTCGGACTGGCAGAAAATGAGCAGACTTAGTTAGTCTATCGACAATGACCCATACTGCATCATGACTCTTCTATGTCCTCGGAAGTCCCATTACAAAGTCCATAGTTATTCTTTCCCATTTCCATTCTGGCACTGACAGTGGATGTAATAACCCAGTTGGTACTTGATGCTCTGCCTTTACTTGCTGACAAGTTAGGCATTTGGATACAAACTCTGCCACATCTCTTTTTAAACCTATCCACCAGTAATGCTCCTTTATCCCTCTATACATTTTTGTACCACCAGGGTGCATAGCAAAAGGAGACTCGTGTGCTTCCTTCAAAATGATCTGCCTCAAATCAACATTATTAGGAACACATATTCTACCCTGGTGTAGCAATAGACCATCATCTCTGATTGAGAACTCTAGTTTCTTGCCCTGCTGGACTTCTTCCATCGACACGATACTTTTCATCATTCGAGCGACCATTACGATCGATCAATTAACACTGGTTGTACATGCCATGCAACTGCTGTCTGCCCATCATCATTAATCTCTAAGTTGGCATGCAGTGACCTTAACTCATGCAACAAAGACAAAGGAGTAACCCGTAGACTTGCCATAGTCTTGCGACTTAGGGCGTCAGCCACAACATTAGCTTTCCCTGGCTGATAGTCTATCAGACAATCATAGTCTTTTATCAACTCTAACCATCTCCTCTGTCTCAAATTCAACTCTTTTTGGGTGCCCAAATACTTCAAACTCTTATGATCTATGTAAATGTAACACTTCTCCCCGTACAAATAATGCCTCCAGATCTTAAGAGCAAACACAATGGCTGTAAGCTCCAAGTCATGTGTCGGATAATTCCTTTCATGCGGTTTTAGCTGGCGTGATGCATAAGCAATGACATTTCGATCTTGCATCAACACACAACCTAACCCATTGTGAGAAGCATCGCTGTAAACTGTATATTCTTTACCCGGTATAGGTAAAGTCAGGACTGGAGCTTCTGTCAAACATCTCTTCAATTCATCAAAACTTTGCTGGTATTTGTTCGTCCACTGAAATTTCACATCCTTTCTAAGTAGCTTGGTCAATGGAGATGCCAACATGGAGAATCCCTTCACAAATCGACGGTAGTATCCAGCTAAACCCAGAAAACTGCGAATCTCTGTGATATTTCTGGGTGGCTTCCAATTAAGGACAGCTTCAATTTTGCTAGGATCTATCTTAATACCCTCTTCTGATACTACATGCCCCAAAAAGGATATCTCCTTCAGCCAAAATTCACACTTCGACAATTTGGCATATAGTTGTTTCTCTCTCAAAATCTTCAGTACAATCCGCAGATGTCTATCATGCTCTTCTGCATTCCTCGAATAGACCAATATATCATCTATGAATACCACAACAAACTGGTCGAGGTATGATCTGAAGATAATGTTCATCAGATCCATAAAAGCAGCCGGAGCATTAGTTAACCCGAATGGCATAACCAAAAACTCATAATGGCCATAGCGGGTTCTGAAGGCAGTTTTAGAAATACTCTGCTCTTGTACTTTCAGCTGATAATAACCTGATCTCAGGTCAATTTTGGAGAATACAGCTGCACCCCTTAACTGATCAAACAAGTCATCAATGCGGGGTAATGGATATCTGTTCTTTATTGTCACCTTATTCAACTGCCGATAGTCAATACACAAACGGAGAGTGCCATCTTTCTTCTTTACAAACAACACTGGCGCTCCCCAAGGTGACACACTAGGGCGGATAAAGCCCTTGTCAAGCAGTTCTTGCAACTGCACTTTCAACTCTTTCAATTCTGCAGGTGCCATTCTGTATGGTGTTATGGAGATTGGGTCCACACCAGGCATAACATCAATTTCAAACTGTACTTCTCTTTCTGGAGGTAATCCTGGCAATTCTTCAGGAAATACATCCGGAAAGTCACATACAGTAGGAATGTCCTCCAATGTTGGACTCCCCATTTGGGTGTCTATCACATGTGCCAAGTACGCCTCACACTCTTTTCTAATCATTTTTCTGGCCAGTGCAGCTGAAATGATGTTTGAAGGCAATAACTGCCTCTCCCCATGTATTACTACATCATCATACTGAGGGAGACCAAAAGTGACTGTCTTGATCTCTGATCAATCATGGCGTGATGCCTGGCTAACCAATCCATGCCCAAGATAATGTCATAATCTCTGAAGGGCATTTCAATTAAATCAGACAGAAAAGTGTGTCCTTGGATCACCAAAGGACAATCTCTATATAGCTTATTTACTCGGACCTCCTGGCCTAATGGACTAGTTACTAGCACATCATAGTCCATTGGTACACACTGAATAGCAGTAGGACACATCACACTAGCACTAACATACGAATGTGTGGAGCCAGGATCAAATAACACATACACATCTTGGTCAAGGATGGAGAAAATACCAACTACAACATCTGATGTTTCAGCCTCTTCCCTCTGACGCATGCTATACACTCTAACTGGTACGCCATTGGATGCTGGCTGGTTAACAGTGCTCTGACTTCCAGGGGTGTTACCAGGACCCCTACCTCTGCCTCTACCTCTAGCAACTGACGGTGAACCTCTAGGTGCAGAAACTTGGGCTGATCCTTCTGATGTAGCAAAAGATCCAGACCGGCGCGTACTAGTGCAATCCTTAGCGAAATGTTCGCTTCCTCCACAATTAAAGCATGCACCAGTAGCCTTGAAACAAACCCCACCATGAGTTCTACCACACGTTTCACACTGCCGGACCGATAGAGATCCTCGAGAAGCTTGTTGGGTCGGCTGACCAGACCGAGGTGGTCTTTGGCCAGAAAATCTGCCTCTGCCTCTACGGAAGCTAGATCCCCCAAACTGTTTCCTCTTCCCAGAACCACTTCCAGATGCTTGTTCAGTAGTCTTTTCAGGTTTCTCTTTCTCTTGTGAACCCTTCTTCACTGCCCCTTTGGATTCTATCCTTTCTAATTCCAAGGCTTGTGAGATCAATTCAGCAAAATTCTGATGTCTGAAACCCATAACTTGCATTCTCAAACTCTGCCTTAGCCCAAACTCAAACCTCTTGCATCTGTCTCTGGGGGTGGAGACTAAGCTTCCAGCATAGTGGCTTAGCCTCGAAAAATCTCTCTCATATTACCTCTGATTCGGTTCCCTTGTTTCAAACTCAAGAATTCTTGCAACTTCATGTCCACATATGCATCGGGAACCCATTTCTGTCGGAACTCCCTCAAAAAGTCTGTCCATGTCAGCACAGGTGGCTCAACCAGGCTGTGGGGGATGGTCTTCCACCATTCAAATGCATCCCCTTGCAACAAGGAAACAGAATACTCAAACTTCAGCTCTTCCGTACATTGCAGCTTTCTGAAAACTCGTTCCATTCTTTTCAACCACTGTTCTGCCTCTAGTGGATCCACAGTGCCTTTAAACTCAGTGGCCCCAAATTTCATCAATTTTTCATACTGCCGAGCTGAGGGCTGTGGTTGTGCTACAGGTATTGGCATCTGAGCTTGGGGTGGCACATTACCCGCCATTTGCTGAAAGAATGCAGCCATCTGCTGCATAAATTGAGCAGGAAATTGCGGCGCTGGAGCAGGAGCTGGAGTGGCTGACCCACTCACATTCTGGAGTGCTGGGGCTTCCTCTTGAACCTCAGCCTCAACAGATTGTTCTTCGGAATGATCTCCTCCTTCCATTCCGTTTTCCCAAATTTTCTACTTACTGAGATCAAACACAAGGAGGTTGACCTCCGTTAGTGCATATTCATGATGTAAATATGTCATATGTATCAATTAAAGACACTTGAGCAGTTGTACTTATCAAAGAAATATTCACATACATAGTCAAAATTTATTGCAAAATCATGCTCTAATACCACTAAAACATGTCACACCTTACCCTTCCGTAAGGCATAACATGATCCCGTAGAATACTTAATGAACTACCGAACTTCACCTACCGATAACTCATTAAGTACCCTACAAGGGATTTTAAAACAATTTTCTTACATTTTGGAAGTGGTGAGCATTTTAGTGAGAATTAAAAACCATTTATCCAAAGCTTAAATACTAGTAAAAATTTTGTCCATTTTAAATTTTGCCGCAAATTTTATAAAAATTTTGACAGAGTTCCCTCTGTATTTTGAGAAACCAGTTCTTCAAAGACCTGTAAAAAGCACTTCCAAAAATATTTCACAACTCCCAACCTTCAATAATTCTCAAATCAACTCAATTCAAGGCACTTCAAATAATTTCACAATACAAATCAAGATTTCTCATCTCAAAATATTTAATATCTTCATTAACAAAACATAAAGTAGGAAATTCATATGTACAAATATTAAATTACCGTAGAAAATCCAAAATAATATTATTACAATTTATTTTCAACTGCTCAACTACAATGATACATACAACATTTCCATATTTACATCAAAATTATCTATAAAGGTATAAAATAATACCCGTACAAAAGCTTGATGTGATCTTCAACTCAGTAGCAGCTCACTCTGCTGCTTTTTCCTTACTCTTATCTGCGACAGCAAAATAAGCTATCGCTGAGTATAAAAATACTCAGTGGTACACAATAAAAATTTAAAATGCGATACATAAATCATTTATTGATGAAACATAATTTGAATACTTCACAATCACATTTCACAAATATCAAAGCTCATAACAACTCATTTTGTCAAATAATATATTAAACACAGTTTAGTCAAACAATTTCATAAACACAGTATTGCCAAAATCATACACAGCTTAAGCCATGACACAAAATTTCCGATCAATGCCGTGTTGTACACCACGACAAAACAATCTACAACCCCATTAATCGAAATCAATGAGGGAGGTGGCTAGCTAGCTAATAAGTACTCATCCGATCTACAACCTCAACTGGCAAGCCAGAGAGGGAGGAAAATAAACGATCTCAACCCCATATATGGAGGAGGAAATGTGATACTGTCATGCTAAGTGTGAATCAAAAATCCATTTCAAACATTTCATTCAAATATTGCATACAAAAATCAAATCAATTTTCAAAGTTACAATTTGATCACAAGGTGGCAACACAAAAGTTCATAAATTCATAATACGTACTAAATCAATTTTTCAAGGATAAAATGCTTAAATAGGGTTTATTGTGCACAAACCTGACTGGAGTCGCCTCTAGGCCTTGACTCAGTCTCTCCGAGCTTCCAAGTCTTTTTCAGCTGAAACACACAATTTCATAGTGTTTCAGTACCATAACTTAACATAAGTCCAAAAATAAATTTAACTTCACTTTAACTAGCTCTATTGCGTTAAATTCGACGTTCTCAAAGTTTTTGTGTTTCGGGTTACTATTCACTACACTATTCAAGTCAAATTGTTGACTTTTTAAGGATTAATAGGTATGGGAACTCCAACTTCACCCACATACCACATTTTGGTCACCAAACTTGTTGGTTTTGGTCATTTTTTCAAAGCGTAGGTCATTTTGGCAAAATTGCCAATTTTCGGTTTTGGTGCTCCGAAGTTGCACTGTTCCATTGGTCGATCTACTGTTGGAATTTGACAAAACTTCCTTCATAGAAAATGTTCCTTATTGTCTTAAGTGTATTCTCATTTTTGGATCACCTCAATCGGAGTTTTGTAGCTCAAGTTATGGCCAAAATAAGTTTACTGTTCACGTGCACTGTTCATACTGGTATCTTGGGTTCTGGCAGATTTTGATCCAACTTTGGTCAGTAATTTGATCAAGTTAAGTTCATAATTTGGTCTAACTTTCTTCATATGAAATGTTCTACTATGTCTTAGGTTTCCATCGGTTCAAGAATCGCCTAAATCCGAGTTTCCTAGAGAGAGTTATAGCCATCCAAACATTACTGCTCAAATGAAAATCTGCAGAGTTGCAGGTTTGGTAACTCAACTTTGCTCAATAATTTGAATGGGTTAATGGCATAATTTGGGGTGATGTTCTTCATGAAAGTTTTAGATCTATATCTCCTCTAACCCCTGGCCAAATTTCAGGTCAATTTGACCTGTCTAACTCGAGTTATGAACTGTTCATTTGGTCAGTTTGGTGCAGTGGCAGCCTGCTCTCATTTCACTTTGGTCAATTGTTTCACCCAGTTTTGGTCAGTTTTTGGGCATGGTTCCTTAATGAAAATTGTGCTCTTTTATGTCTATTTTCATCCCCAATTTGTAGCATATCAATTGGACTTGTAAAATTTGAGTTTTGGTCCTTCAAAGTGGGTTTGGTCATGCTGCTAGCAGCATGACCATTTACCTCCGAATTTGACTTAATTTCCTATCATTCCCACACAACTTATTTGGTCATAATTGACCATTATTTCACTTCACAATAGGTCAAAGATATCAATTATGCATTTCTCCAAAATTTGGTTCACAAACCCTAACATTCAACCCTAACATTCAACCCTAATTTACTAAATTATTGTATTTAACTACATTTATGCATCCCTATCCTACTACCATACTCCTACAAACTTACTAACACCTTTAATTTATTCAAAATACATCAAACTTCCCTACATCCATGGCTGGCCTAAATTTTAGTATAGGTTCTTCCCCCATATTTTCATTTCATTTAATGGATTCTAAGCTCATTTAAGTCACAAACATGCACTTAAAATAGAATTTGAATGTTAGAATACCAACCTTAGGTGAAACCTTTGATTTTCACTTTTTGTTCTTCTTCTTTCTTCTTCTTCTTGCTTTCTTATGCTTCCTCTATACTCTTCAAGATGTAAGAATGAAGTTTATATGGAGAATTTTAGGGAAAGCATGTTTAATTTAGGGTTTTCAAAAGCTTGGTGAGACTTATCCATGGTGGAAGATGAAATAAGTGAGAGGAAAGAGAGAGGGGATTTCGGCCAAGTAAGGAAGACAACCTTACAATTCCTTTTTTATTTGTTTTTAACTCTAATTATCTTAAATTTTGACTTAGTCAACTTTAATAAAGTAAATTATATTTTTGACATCATGTATGATGTCATTTAGATGATGTTATAAGTCATGTTTTATTTCTTTTTCTTTTTCTTTTATTTTTCTATTAGTTCTTTAGTTCAATTCTCGATTCCGAAACTTTCTTTTCTCAAATTTTATTTGACAGTTAGGTCAGGAGTCAGCTCTCGGGGTCAATTGACCAAATCGCCCCTCGCCGGTTCATCCCGGTTTGCAAATAATCCAATATTTCTTCCGGCTCCCTGACCTAATTATTTGACTGACTTAACAGTTCTTTTTCATGATTTTCTCTTTTCCACTGTGTTCATAAGGGTCCTAAGGACCGCAGCGTCACTTTTTACGGTTCGAAATTTGAGTTTAAAACGACTTCGCAGTCGTTCCCGAGGAGGTCACTCATCGCTGTGACTCTCGGCTCGTTTAACCTCTTATGTTCTGTTTTTCTTATTTATAGTTAACTAATTAAACATTACTAATTATTTGTGTTTATGGCTTCTCAAATTGTCTTAAGTGTGGCCCTAATCCCATTAATTGTCCGGACCGACACCGGTCACCGGAACAGTGAAATATACCAGGCTATGCAACGGGGGTGTTACAATATTACATCTCACCACATGTACCTGATTTTTTTTTTCTTTTGGTTTCTTGCTTAATTTGTTTGCTCTTCAATGCTCCTTCCTGTATGGGGCAGAACATGACCTGTAATCCAAATTCAGATTTGGGATTAAAATTTGATAAGGTTGATTTGAAATTACTTATAGTCCTATACATTCATCTGGATGAATTGTTTTTCTTGTTGATGTGTATTTTGAATCCACAAGGAAGTTCAATGAACTTCAGTAGCCAGGTTAAATAATACTTAAATTTTTTATGAATTGCCTCTTTGTTCAGATATGGCACACCATGGCTGCAAGGTAGACATTGAAAATTGTGCTTATCCAATGCACTATGGCATTAAAGAAAGATAGGATCTAGTTTCTTACACCCGAAGTTTTGAAGGGAGTAATATATTTAGCTGTTTGGTGCTGTTTTTTATGATGTTCTTCAGCAAGAGCACCAGTGATTGTCTTCGGAAATGGCCACATTACACTATATGGAAACCCATCTTACATCACATTTTTGAAGTTTATCACATATACTGAAAAAATATAACTACCAGATTTTTATTGCTACTCAAATGCATATTTGAGTTTGCTGCATATGTCCTTGTCTTAGTTGCAAACATGAGGCTGTGTCCTTTCAACATGGTTTTTGATTAAATACTTTGGAAAAAGAAAAGAAGGGATCTCTTTGATTACATGAAAGATGAGAGTTTGGGAACCATGAGCTGAAGCCTACTTGAAAAAGGCAAATAGAGGCAGTTTGATGTGTATGATATTACTGTTGATTCATTATATATCAGCTATTGTTTGCAATGATCATACCTTTTTTTCCTTTTATGCTCTTCAACTGCTTGCTCGATTTCAATAACAAAAAGTAAAGTGAATTTTTTTTTTTTTGAAACAGAAAATTGTGTTTTGTATAAAATCAGCCATCTTCCATCAACTTTCAAGATGCACCCACAGAGCCAAGGGACTGGCTCTTCTCTAGCAGACCCCCCTTTGAAGCGCAAACGAGGCCGTCCTCGCAAGGATGAGAGCCTGGCACAAGGGGAGAACATTCCTGCGATGACTGCAGCTGATAGTATGAAGAAAACAAAACTGTTTGCACATACAACCGGTGCTGTTGATGACGAAATGGTGGGTCAAGTGGTTTCTGGTGTCATTGAGGGCTCATTTGATGCTGGGTATCTTCTTAAAGTAAAGGTAGGTGATACTGAAACTCATCTGAGGGGTGTTGTGTTTTTACCAGGCAGTTTCACTCCCATCACAGCCTCAAATGATGTGGCTCCACAAGCAAAAAAGTATAATAGGACAGAGATACCCATATCAGTTGCAAATCCTCAAGCTCTGGTCCCTGGCCCTGTTCCTTCATCAGAGCAAAGTGATAAGCAACCTGTCAATGTTCAGAACCTTGCACCACTAGTACAAGTTCAAAGGCTACCATCTGAACTTCAATCCAGTTCCAGTGTTCCAATTCCACAGCAAAACCAGCCTGTCTCTGATATCCTTCCTTTGACTGATAACCTGCCAATGAGTAACACAGGATCTTCCTTGGGAGACAGAGTTGCACCACAACAAATTCTGGAATCAGGACTTGGAAGCCAATCTACCTGTGTTATGCAAGAGATGGGGCATGATAAAGTTGCTGAACAATATGAGGTACTGAAAGAATTAGAAGGTTCCATAACAAAAGTTCCTTGTGGAAATGTGGGGGCAACTAAGCAATCAAAATCATTACCACAGTCGGCATCTTCTGTTGATAATTTTCCTGGCAGTGGAACTGTTAATCTTGAGCTTCAAATTCAACATCAGGCTGTAAGTGATGAGTTTAATTCAAATCAATCGAGTCGTGATGGTGTTAGAAGCCCAAACCTTGAGCACAACCAAGGTCCTGTTACCACTGGACCTGGAATCATGTCTGCTGAATCAATTGGAATAAAAATTCAGATTGAAAAACCAGCTTCTCCTAATAAAGCTGCAGTACCAGAGCTTGCTATGAATGATGCACCCCACCTAAATGGGAGGCCTGTATGTCATGCTGTTAACATTACAGAGACAGGCTCACAGTCCGCACCAATGGGTGGCCTTCCAGTAACCCTGTTTGAGAGAGAAGGTATTCCATCTGCATACAAGCTTGCCACTGAAGGATCTCCTCAAAGGTTGATTGAAGCCCAGCTATGTAATCCTTCTGGTGTCACCAGCATCATGAAGGCAGACTCTGATTCTACACCAGTGACCAGCTTACCAGTAACTCTGTTTGAGAGAGAGGCTATTCCATCTGAGCCTGAACTGGTTATTGATGGACCTGTTCTTCCAAGAATAACTGAACCTCTGTTCTGCAGCTCTTCGGGTGCAGCCAGTGATGTGGATTGTAACTTGAAGGATGCAATTCCACCTACAGAATCTTAGTATATCGGATGCAATTCCACCTACAGAATCTTAGTATATCCATTGATACGAAAGCAATTTTGGTAGGACAGTTGTCTGAAACTTCACATAAACAGGAAAAAAGCTATGATGGATGCAACATCCAATAGCAGAGGATGGAGAATAAACAGGCGTTGCTGCGTGATGTTGCCATAGTCTACAGTACTAATAGATGCTTAGTTATAAACTAGGACACAGACTATCAATTGCTTTCGATGGTTTTGTATTGTGGACTGCCGCTATCTGCCTTTTGACTTTGGGTCTGATAATATTTATGTTAAAAATGTAGTGATGGAGGCAGATTTTGATGATAATTTCTTTGGATCTTTTGGAAGCATTTCAGCTGAAAGTACATGCTTTTACCTTTTTATGTCCTGATGACCATGCTTTTAGAGAAAATCTATTATAAGGGAAATGCTGTGAACCTGTAGCACTTTATCTTGTAAGAAAAATTTTATCCACGAGTATGACACATAATTCGAATTTAAATAAGAATTAATAATTATCAAATAAAATACTCAACTTAACTCAACTAAGCCTTTATCCCAAAAATTTAGGGTCGGCTATATGGATTCGCTTTCTCCACTCTAAACAATTTTGGGTTAAATCCTAAAAAATGTGTAATGCTTCTAGGTCATGTTGTACTACTCTCCTCCAAGTCAATTTAGGTCTACCCCTTTTTTTCTTTCTATACTCTAACCTAATGTGCTCTACTTGTCTAACTGGAGCCTCCGTATGTCTACGCTTCACATGACCAAATTACCTCAATCTCCCTTCTCTCAACTTATCTTCAATTGGCACCACTCCTACCTTTTCTCTAATACTCTCATTACGGACTTTATCTAGTCTAATATGGCCACTCATCTACCTTAACATTCTCATCTCTGCAACTCTTATCTTATATGCATACGACTCTTTCAGTGCCCAACACTCACTACCATATAACATAGCCGTATGGTCATGCGGTAAAATTTTCCTTTCAATTTATTGGGAATCTTACGATCACATAAAACTCCCGCGGCACGTCTCCACTTCAACCATCCGGCTTTAATCGTATGACTAACATCCTCCTCACATCCTCCATCTACTTGAAGGACTGAGCCTAGATATTTAAAGTGATTACTTTGGGGCAGTATCACTCCATTCAAACTAACTCCTTCCCCATCACCAGTTTGGCCTTCATTGAACTTGCAATGCATGTATTCTGTATTCGTTCTATTTAACTTAAAACCCTTTGACTCTAGAGTACTTCTTCAAAGTTCTAGTTTTCTATTGACTCCTTCTCGTGTCTCATCTATCAGAACAATATCATCCGCAAATATCATGCACCAAGAAATACTCTCTTGTACATGTTTCGTCAGTTTATCTAAAACTAATGTAAAAAGGTAAGGGCTTATGGCTGATCCTTGGTGTAATCCAATTGAGATCGGAAAATCTCTTATGTCCCCTCCCACTGTGCGCACAATAGTAGTTGCTCCTTCATACATATCTTTCAATACTTGTATGTGCCTAATAGATACCCTCTTTTGTTCTAACACATTCCATAAGACCTCTCTTGAAACACTATCATAAGCCTTCTCCAAATCAATAAAAACCATGTGTAGATCTTTCTTCACATCTCTATATTTCTCCATCAAGCTTCTAATGAGAAAGATCGCTTCCATAGTTGAACGACCGGGCATGAAACCAAATTGATTGAGAGAGATAGAAGTATCATAATGTAGTCGATGTTCCACAACTCTCTCCCACAACTTCATAGTATGGCTCATGAGTTTAATTCCCCTATAGTTTGAGCAACTCTATATGTCTCCCTTATTTTTAAAAATAGGTACTAAATACTCTTCCTCCATTCATCAGACATTTTCTTTGAGTTTAGAATCTTACTAAATAATTTAGTTAACTATGTCACTCCCATATCTCCCAAATACTTTCACACTTCAATTGGTATTTCATTGGGTCCACAGGCTTTACCCACTTTCATTCTCTTAAGTGCTTCCTTTACTTCTAAAGATCTAATCCTTCTAGTATAATTCACATTCTTTTCTATTGTTCTATAATCTATATTCACGCTATTACCATTTTGACTATTATTAAATAGATCATTAAAATAATTTCTCCATCTTTCTTTAATGTACTCATCTTTCACCAACACTTTTCCTTCTTTATCCTTAATGCACCTAACTTGATTGAGATCTTGACATTTCCTTTCTCTCCTCCTTGCTAATCTATAAATATCTTTCTCCCCTTCTCTAGTTCCAAGTTTCTCATATAACTTTTCAAAGGCCTGTGCTCTTGCTTGACTAACTGCCTTTTTTGCCTCTTTCTTTGCTATCTTGTACTGTTCATATGTCTCATTATTATCACATTTAGGTAATTTCTTATACTATTCCCTTTTTCTCTTCACTGCCTTTTGTACTTCCTCATTCCACCACCATCTCTCTTTTGAGGGTGGTCCATGTCCTTTAGACTCTCCAAGTACTTTTCTAGCTACTTCTCTAATCTTTGATACCATCTGTATCCACATATCATTGGCCTCCATATCCAGCTTCCATACTTCGGACTTGAGAAGCTCATTTTTGAACTTTACTTGCTTTACTCCTTTGAACTCCCACCACTTTGTTTGAGCTACACTATTTCTTCTGACCTTACTTGAATTGTTCCTAAACTTGACATCCAAGACCACCAACCGATGTTGACTTGTTAAAGCCTCTCCTGGAATGACCTTGCAATCCTTGCATAGAGCTCTATTTGTCTTCCCAGTTAAGAGGAAGTCGATTTGACTTCTATGTTGCCCACTTTTGAAAGTCACTAAATGTGACTCTCTTTTTATAAAGTAGGTATTTGCTAGTATTAGGTCGTATGCCATAGCAAAATCCAGGATGTTTTTTCCCTCCTCATTTCGACTGCCAAAATCAAAACCTCCATGAACATTCTCATAACCTTGTCTATCACTTCCTACATGCCCATTCAAATCTCCACTAATGAAAACATTCTCTTCATTCGGTATGCTTTGCATTAAATCATCAATATCTTCCCAAAACCTTTGTTTACTCTCACTGTCTAGTCCTATTTGTGGGGCATAAGCACTAACTATATTTATTGTTTCTCCTTCTAGTACTAGCTTTACTAGTATAATTTTATCTCCTACTCTTTTCACAGCTATTACTACGTCTTTCAATGTTTTGTCTATGATTATGCCTACTCCGTTCTTGTTTCTCTCCTTTCCGGTAAACCACAGTTTATACCCTGAATTACCCACTTCCTTACTTTTCTCTCCTACCCATTTAGTCTCCTGAATGCAAGCAATATTCACCCTTCTCCTTTCCAAGGTATCCACAAGCTCCATTAATTTTCCTGTAAGTGATCCAACATTCCAAGTACTAACCGTGATTCTCCTCCTATCCTGCTCCTTCCTAATTGATCTCTTTCTATGATATCTTCTATTATTTTCTATGTTTATCTTGTATTCTGTTTCACTATTTATTCTACTATCTGTCCTATGGACTAACTTCTTTACCCACACCCATTCATAATTTGGGAACCCTTGCTCACTTCACACCACACCTGGGCGCTGGCATGGCGTGTCGCTTTCGGTGAACGCCCTACACCCTTGCATATTTCTCACTACACCCGAGCTCCGATGTAGCACGTCGTTAGTAGAGGACGCCCCAACGTTTATATCATTTGAATCCATATCATAGGGTGTGACAAAATTTTTACGCTGGTTGTCACCTACTGCAATCCTCCTCCTTTATCCGGGCTTGGGACCAACTAAGCGCAAACTACTTAGGCGGAGTTAACTATCAAATAAAATATTTTATTAAAATTTATACAAAATCAATTAAAGTGTGTATAATAAATTTATGAGTTTATATATTCATTTTTATATGAAGTCAAGGAAAAATTAAGATTAATGTAAATAATTGCATAAGGAAACAATTTGTTTTCATCCTAACCCTTATTAAGGTTAATATAAAATAAAATCAAATTTGTCTTTTTCCTACAACTTTAGCCCTGTTTGGCATTGAGTTTCAGAGCCTGAAACTGCTTTTCTGAATAAAAGCATCATTTTAGATGCTGTTGAGAAAAATAATTTGGAAAAAGCTGTTTTGTTATTTTAGTGTTCTTATGACTAAAACTGATCAAATTTAATTTTTAATTATTTTTTAACACTCTCTAATTAATATATTTAAAAAGGTTATTTTCTCAACAGCATTTTCAACAACAATGTCAAACAAGTTCTTTATAATCTCAACTCTCGAAATTCTAAGATATATTAAAAATATTAAAAAAATGGTAATATAAATATATCCTCAAATTTGAAAAGTAGGAGTATAAACTTTCATGCGCCAAATAATTCCTCTCCGATCTCCCCGCACAATTATCTCGATTCCTTTCCTTGCTTCTTCTTGCCTTTTTCTTCTCTCCAAAGGGATCACTATCCTTTCTTCCTCTCTTCCATATGATTACAGAAATTGATTTTAATTAAAAATATAATATAAAATAAATTTATTTAATTTTTCAGTTAATCCATTCAATTTTAGTTATTCTCGAAAAAACTTTTTTATTCGGTCGTTAATATTAACACAAAGTGTATATATATGCTGTAGTTTTATGGCATGGTTGATATCATTTATAACACACCCACCTTAAATCCGTAATTACACTCTGTTCTCATTTCACACTTCTCAGTTTTCCGCGCCTGCCTCTCAAGTAAAGATGGCAATGGGGCGGATATTTTCATTGATATCCAATCTGATCGTACTCTATTGGAACGGGTTTTGGTAATTTTTATATGGGTTTGGGCAGATTTGCGTTAAAAAATTCTACCCATCACGGGCTCAAACTCTCTGTCTCGTTATCAATATATCTTGTAAGGTTTTAGGGCGCCACCCGAGGTGGGAGCTTAAGCTTACAGAAAAGGAAATATCAAAAGTCAATACAAGCTGAAAGCTTTAGACCCACATTAAGAGACCAGATGATCCAAATGTAATTCAAGTATTTTAAATAATTTACAAGAAATTTTAAAGAGTGTAAACGCATCTAAGCAATAGCATCAATCCCCACTTGACATGATCTGGATACTCTATTTTATGATTCATTTCATTGCTCAACTTCAATGTGAGACATTAGTTAATTAATCCTTTGGTTCAATTTTCATGCCCAGTCTTTTGCACTTTGTTCCACAAGAATTTTTTGCATAATTCTACACCAACCGGAGCTTTCATAGATTTCACAAATCAAGCTCTTCTCCAGGGACTAGATGATGATTCACATGTTTAATAATCGAAGACACAGTCCTGGTCATACTAGAGTAGATAATATTTTTAAACAGGAAAAAGAGAAAAATGAATATGGACTCAAGCTGGAGAAGACAAAGCCTTGTCCATTCGACCAGAATATTCATATCCAAGAAGCAACCATAATACATGGAGATAACAACATATCATAAGAGCACATTAAGATAGCAATTATGCAAAATTTAGTAGAATAATGCTTTCTACAGTGCATAAGCTATAACTATTAGCAAAGAAACAACACAGCCGGAATTGGTCCCTGAGAAGCATATAATATACGGAACTGGCACCAGTCACACCATCACGCCACTTATAACATAAGATGAAAGCACAATTATGCCAAAACTTTTCAGCTATATCCCATTTGCTGCTGCTGTTGGGGCTGCTGATAATTCCCATACCCAGGATAGCCCCCGTAGTACATGTTAGGATCCTGGGGAGCAGGTGCATATCCATAATTTTCATATCCTTGTGGATATCCATAATATCCAGCATTCCACTGACTAGCATCTGGTTGAGGCTGAAAAAGAGACATCCAGTAGATATATCAGATCAAAAGGCTCATGCCAATTTGTTTTCCAAAAACAAAACTAGGAATCAGGTAACGTAAATCAACCTGTTTGTTTGGAGGACTGCGTCCCCATGAAAGCCGGATATTTTGTCCACTCAAATGAGCTCCATTTAACATCCGCAATGCTTCCTCTGCACAGCTCCTGATCCATGAACAAATGCGAATTAAACGTTCCACGTTTTTTTTTTTTTTTTTTCCATCTGCAATTATTCAGTGAATGCGCTTACCTGTCAACAAACTGAACAAACCCACACCGCTTGCCCGCTGGTATCTTCACATGTAACAATTGCCCATATTGGCCAAACAGCTCTCGCAAATGGTCATCCGTTACATTAGAATCCAAATTACCAACAAATATCTGTATTGAAATTTGTCCGAGTCACAAACATGGTGCAAAGGGATAATTTTTACACCAAAAAAAGATTTAAATACCCACAGTTGTATTATTTGGGTCATTCTCGTTCTCACTCTGATTTTGAGAATTCTGATAAGAAGCTGCATGAAAAATATATTTGAAATATATAAAAAATAAATAAATAAATAAATAAACTGAGGAAGGCATCCTCTTCAGAGTTATGGAGATGGAACCAGAGAAAATGATATCACATGGTAAACCAGTAGGTTAGGCATCACCAGTGGATCTCAACAATTTCAAAAACTAAGAGCAAATGCAATTTGAAGAGAGGAAGGGTATAAATGCATCCAAGGAAACATCAAAGCACACATATGGTGACCCAGACAATTTCAAGGAGTCTATATAAGATGATTAACTTCTCAATGAATTATTAAGCTCAGCTACTCAGAATGTTTATTTATTCAGTCTTTCACAGCCAATGAAGTAGAAAGAATATTTTGAATTCTAGTTGACCATCAGGTTCGAGTGTTTATTCCAATAATACCAGATAAACTAAAGGGAACATCTAACCCTTGTTCTTATCATATAAAGAATCAAATTTTGATAAACACATAACAAGAGAATCAAATGATCAAGTAACTACTATAAACTTTGCCTCAATGCAATATTACATACATATGCCATTGCAAAGAAAAAACTCTTTGGCACAATGCAGGTGGTAAAAACAGCCAAAAATGCCAATCATGCCAAATGTCTTGGAAGGAGCATTTAAGGTCTACAAGCTCAACACACCTGCACTCCCAGCCAGAAAGTAATGAAACTGTCCAAGTTCACCAACAAAGAAGAAATATTATGTCATGTCAATGTTCGGGAAACTACTGAAGAAGCATTAAAAAAACTCATCACACGTCTACATGGAGGTGGCAAGCTGATATCAGAGACCATTAATGAAGGTTCATCTAAACAGAACACACCCATTTGGAAAGAGAAATATCCACCAAAATAAAAGGGAGGAAATCAAACAGAAGAATGACAAGGAGAGGTAGCAGTCCGAACTCCAAAGCCAAAAATAATAGGGGAATTATAAAGTGCAAAATGAGGAAACAGTCAATATCATAACTACTATGTAGTTTCAAACAATACTGCACCAACACCCACGCTCCTCAAGAAGTATCTTGACATCAACTGAAATCTAAAAACCTAAATAGCCATATAAATCTAAAATTATTAACTAGAATCATGTACTTGAGAATAATGAGGGGATAATAGAAATCAATTTCTGAAAAACTGAAAGGGAGAAAAAAGTAAAACCAAACCTTATCTAATTTAAAAATGGTATGTTACTGAGAGAAATTTAGATAACCAGAGCACTAACAGAATGCAACTTGACTGACAGCTAAACCAATAGAATGGGCAGAAAAGATGCTTTGAAGAATGTAGCATTATAGATGCCACAAAAAAGCTTAAAATAAAGGACAAAAACTAAAAACTGACCTAGGAGAGGCATGCACTAAAGGGTAACCAATTCAGCTGAAATCAGTCCCAGGCCCCTAGATGAGAGAGCCTCTTGACACCCTGCTTTGAGATAATAGGAGTTCTATAAGTTTTTGCAAGTTTTAAGACTAATAAAATTTATTGTGCCCAATTGCTAAAGGAAAGCACAGGAAGGAAATGACCTGGGAAACTGCTGCCTATCTTAAAACCATAACTGAAAGAAAGCAAACTTAACAAAAATGTTAAGTATACTACACATCATACATTAATTAGAAACTCATAAAAATGACCCACCATTTTAAATTATCAAAATCCATGATTAACAACGCATATTAAAGATCAAGGACAAAAATTAGATAACAGGCATTCAACTAAAGCAACACCGATGACTATAGGCTGCCTATAAAGTATACCTTTAGGATACTGCTGGCCAGCTACTGCCTTCTTGTTTGTAGCTAGCCCTATTCGCATAGGCCTTGTTGAACAGAAAGCTCCATTCATCTCTGTCATAGCACGTAACTGTTCACTTTCATCTCCGAATCGAACAAATCCATAGCCCTTTGTGCGTCCAGTGAGCCTATCAACAACAACTTTTGCACCCTTAAGTGAGGGATAGCGGACCCTGAATGTCTCTTGTAGTTGGTAATCTGTAACATCAGCAGCCAAGTCTCCAACAAATATTGTGAAATCAGGAGTATCATCCCGTTTATCACCACCACTAAAAGATGCCCAGTTCATCCTGAAGTTCTGCTCACCATTTGGCATGGGAGTACCATTGTATGTCTGCAATATTCTTTCAGCAGCCCCGTGACTGGTAAACTCAATAAATCCATAACCTTCTACTTGACCAGTTTGCTTATTGCGAATGACTTTCACAGAAATAACCTGCAAACACAATTATATTCAGCATCAGCAACCCAGAAAAAAAAGTCCCTTTCCTAATATATGTGGGGAAAGCATGTGTGTAAATATAAAAACACACACCCATGGAGCTAAAGGCAGCTTCAGAAAAAATGTTGCATGATAGCCAGGAAGCAAAGCAATACATCTATATGGACTGGGCATAGTTTTATGCATTATTTATTAGAGGTGTTTGGTTCTGGTTCTAGTATGGTTCTGGCTAAGAACGGGAACCAGAACCAAACCTTTGGTTCTTTATTTTTAGGAAGCAGACTCAGAACCAAACTTCGGCTCCGGTTCCGATTCAATTCTAAGCAAATTCCATACAGTTCTAGTTTCGGTTCTATTTTGATTTCAATTTTGGCTCTAATTTCATTTTCAAATCTCGATTTTTACACCTAAAACTACAACATTCTCATGTTCATTTTAAAATAGAAAATACAATCTTAAATTTCCAATATGAAAACAACAATAAAAATAATAATAATAACATTAAAATAATGATATTAATATCAAAAATATATTCCTTAATAAGAATATTATATTATCTTTTACATATTTCTTAATTATATAGTCTTTAACTAAAAAATACATATATAATTAAGAATTAAAAAGTATATTATATGACTAAAATGTGATTTAGTCATATAATTAAAGATTATAAGATGATTTAATATATTTAAAACTAAAATTATTCTAAAAAGTAAGAAAATTAAAAGGTAATATTAAATTATAGGCACTTATATATGTGTGTGTGTGTTTATAATTTATTGAAATGATAAAATATATCTAAAAAACATATGTATAAAATCAGCTCTTCGGTTCAGTTCTAGTTTGGTTTCGGTACATTTCCGGTTCAGTTCTTGGTGAAGAACTAAAACCAAACCAAAACATTAAATTTAAGTTCAGTTATGGTTTGGTTCTTACTGCTGTAACTATTCTTTTTTGGTTCTGGCAAAAATTGGTACAAATATTTGGTTCAGGTTGGAACCCAGAACCGTGCACACTATACAGCCCTACTATTTATATATCCATCCATAACCCCATAAATATCAATAAAGATAAGCATAAAAATATTAGCTTTTCATGTGATGCATCCACAAAAATTTTATTTTATTACAACTGCCCTGCACTTGCACTTTGTATATATTCAAACAGCCAATACCATCCAACTTTAGGAAAACTTCAATGACGAGGATTTTTTAATCAGATAAAATACAATGAAACAAAATAAAAAAGTCTCCTATGTTCGTATCAACGAGATCAGAGCCGTCCACTATGATCCCCAGCTGCAATCGTGATGTCGAAATAGCACTGCTCACCCCAGGGCTAGATTAAGCTAACGCAAAGCCAACCTGCGTGGGCGCCACGGCTGCGGAGCGTGTATGGTGCCAGGGCTGTGATAGAATATTACTATCCCATGTGGTAGAATACTTTTGTCTCACATTAAAAGTATGAAATTTCAATGTGTGGTATATATAAACTTGGGCTCTCCAACCTTGTTAGCTAGCTTTAGGGTGTGGTTCTACTAAGTTCGTATCAAAATAGTACGCAAAAATAATACAACAATATATCTTTCATCCATCCAATAAATCCAATCACACAAAGGAATAACTTCTAATTCATGAAAATCAAATCAGAGCATACTATAGAAACCTTAATTCACGCATTCTCGATGGTCAAGTAAATCAGCAAAGCAGCAAGTTAATAATTGTAACTATCAAGGACAAGCCTCAAGCCTCTATGCATATATATAACCATCTATGCTTTAAAAAATAAAGAAAAAGTGTTACCTCTCCGATGTGAGCGAAGCAGCTAAGAAGATAATTCTCATCCATCCAGTACTGTAAATCACCGATCCAAAGCGTACGAATGTCATCGGCACTAGCAGGTTGACCCGGTTGCTGTTGCTGCGCCTGCTGGACTTGTTGTTGCTGCTGCTGCGGTGGCGCTGCCGCGGGAGGCATCGAATGCTGGTGAGCCCACATAGCTGGTGGCGGTGGCTGGGATTGGGGCAGTTGAGGCATCATCATCATGTAAGGCTGTGGGGGAGCTTGCTGATATTGCTGGGGGAGAGCTTGTGGAGGTGGTGGAGCGATAGTTGGTTGTTGCGGCGGCCCCATGGGTAGCTGTGGAGGCGGCATGCCTCCAGTTCCTGGCTGCTGCATCATGGCGTTGGAGATTGAAATTGAGCAAGGAGAGAGAAGAAACCCTAGCTCCAAGAGTAAAATGAGGAATCCAAAGGGGACCTAAAAGGGCTTGAAGGGCTTAAATGATTATAAGGTCAAAACAATTTTTTTTTGTCTAAATGTTAAGGTTTTTAACCGGAGATGACGCTGCGTAATTCCACGATATAACTGCATACATAAGTAAATAGGTTTGAGTTATCATGATGGGTTGATTCGATAATATACGTAATAATTAATTTATTTTATTTTGATCTAATTAAATTTATTATAATCTTTTTATTTATGATTAAAAATATTATTTTACTTTCAATGTCTTATAATTTATATATTCTTATTATTTTTATGAAACCCTTAATATTAAAAGAAAATTTAAATTCTTGATTCATATCATAAAAAATTTATACTCAAACATTATAATTAATTTCATTATAGGTACTCAATTTATATATGAATAAATTATATGAGGTTAAGAAAAATAAATTGTATAATGATTCAAAATTTCTTTTAAAAATTGTTGATATTTAAAAACAAAATTTTGTTTATTTTAAAAATAAAATAAAGAAACAAATTTAATAAAATTTTATATTGATTAAAAAAATAATTTCTATGAATATACTAATAAAATAAAATATTAATATCATTAATTATTTATTTATTTTAATATTACTTTAATTTAATTTATATAATAATTTAATGGATGTAATTCATATACATGCCTATCATTAAAATCATATATAAATTTGAAGTATAATACAGTTTGTTATTAATTATATCAGTATTGGATAGAACTATGTTCAAATCTTATCCCCTTCTTTGCAACCTTCTCAAATTTTATAAATAAACAAGTCATTAAATGAACATGAGTTGTATCATATAATTAGTTTAAATAACTTATTTAATAAATGAGTCATTAAATGAGTTATATAGATCATATCATATGATTTGGTTAGATGATCTATTTATTAAACAAACTACACGGGTTATGTCATATAATTTCTTTTATCAGAACATAGATTTCATTGATGAAATATAGAATACATGGTCCAAGCCCACTAAAACAAATAAAACTGCAATTACCAACGCAAACTCATACAGTAAATCCACTTTCAGAAGAAAAAAAACCTAGGCTATTGGGTATGACCCAAAAACCATATACTTTAGCCACCTACATCGACTCCTCTTCAGTCCTCTGTTAAATAAATTTGTTATTCACGTCCTATTTGACCATGTCTATTGTTTGTTCTGGTCTTTGGGATAGCTGCTGATTTTTAGCAGATTTTTAGTCTTATAGTTAGTTCCTATTTCTTTGTTTATTACCGTTGTAAATTGGCTATTTAAGCAAGTCATTTGCTACTGAATAAAATAACTTAATCTCCTTTACTGCATATACTTTGCTTTATTTCCATCAGTGGTATCAGAGCAGGGTTAGGAGAGTTCAACACGAGAGGTTTGAGCGAAACACGTAAGGGAGAGAGTTTGAGTGTTTGCTGTAGCAAAAATGGCTGCAGAAAATTTTGTGCAACCTGCAATTCCTCGCTTTGATGGTCATTATGATCATTGGAGCATGTTGATGGAAAATTTCCTAAGATCAAAAGAGTATTGGCAAGTGGTTTCTGAAGGCATTTCAGAACTAGCCCCAGGCACAGCAGTGTCTGAAGCACAGAAAACAGAGATAGATGTAGCGAAACTGAAGGATCTCAAGGCAAAGAATTATCTTTTTCAAGCAATTGATCGTTCAATCTTAGAAACAATTCTGTCTAAGGATACTTCTAAGCAAATATGGGATTCCATGAAAAAGAAATATCAAGGAACAACAAGGGCAAAGAGGCAGCAGCTTCAAATACTTCGTTCCGAGTTTGAAACACTCCGAATGAAATCTGGAGAGACAGTCGCAGATTATTTCTCTCGGGTGATGGCAATCATCAATAAGATGAAAATCCATGGTGATAAGATAGCGGAGGTTACTATTGTTGAAAAAATTCTTCGTACATTGACGGCAAAGTTTAACTTTGTAGTTTGTTCTATTGAAGAATCTCATGACGTTGATGAGCTTTCAATTGACGAATTACAAAGCTCTTTATTGATTCATGAACTGAAAATTACCCAGCAGGATAAAGAAGAAGTAGCTTTGAAAGTCTCAACTGATTTTCATGTAGCTGGTCGAGGAAGAGGTAAAGGCGATGCGAGGGTCGTGGTAGAGGCGGTAGAGGCAACAACGGCCATGGAGCAGGAACAAGTAGCTATGACTCGAGGTCCTTTGACAAATCCAAAATTGAATGTTATCGATGCCACAAGTTTGGTCATTTTGCATATGAATGTCAAACTGATTTGTCAAAAAGACAAGGAGAGGAATCAAACTTTATTGAACAAGAAGAAGAAGAAGAAGAAATCACTTTGCTTATGGTTTGTCAAACAAAAGAAGAAACTAATAAAAATCTGTGGTTTCTTGACACCGGGTGTAGCAATCACATGAGTGGAGATAAGTCAGTTTTCTCTACTCTTGACGAATCCTTTAGAGATACTGTGAAGTTGGGAAATAACTCCAGAGTTGCAGTCATGGGGAAAGGACAAATTTCAATTCAAATCAATGGAGATTTTACTCCCACTTTAGCTAATATTCTTTTTGTTCCAGAGTTAAAGACTAATCTTCTTAGTGTTGGTCAGTTACAAGAAGAGGATTATGAAATCTCCATCAAAGGAGGAGTTTGCAAAATTTTTGATGACAAACAACATTTGATTATTGAAGTCAAGATGACTAAAAACAGGTTGTTTCCTCTCTATCTTTATAAAACTGAGCAGACATGTTTTACTGCAAAGTTAAAAGATGAAGCATGGTTGTGGCACTTTCGATATGGTCATCTAAATTTTAATGGATTGAAAACTTTGTATCAAAAGAGCATGGTGACTGGGCTTCCTAAAATTGCAGCTCCTGCAGAAATTTGTGAAAGCTGTGTTGTTAGCAAACAATCACGCAGCTTCATTCCCAACAGAAACTCACGGAGAGCGAGAACAAGTCTTTGAGTTAGTTCATTCAGATCTTTGTGGTCCAATAAAACCAAACTCCAATGGTGGTAAACAATACTTTATAACCTTCATTGATGACTTCAGTAGAAGAATATGGGTGTATTTTTTGCAGGAAAAATCAGAAGCATTTGATGCTTTTAAACGCTTTAAAGTGCTTGTTGAAAGAGAAAGCGGTAACTTCTTAACTGCTCTTCGTACTGACCGTGGAGGAGAATACACTTCTCATGAGTTCACAAGTTTTTGTGAAGAAAATGGGATCAGAGGCAATTAATCGCAGCTTATACGCCTCAACGTAATGGTGTTAGCGAGCGGAAGAATCGTACAATTCTTAACATGGTGCGAAGCATTTTAACAAGGAGTAATGTTCCAAAGAATTTTTGGCACAGCGGTTGCATGGAGCATACATATTTTGAATAGAAGTCCAACTCTGTCTGTTCAAAATATGACACCAGAGGAAGCATGGAGTGGAAGAAAACCATGTGTAGATCATTTCAGGATATTTGGGTGTGTTGCTTATGCCCATATTCCTGATGCGAAAAGGAAAAAGCTGGATGATAAGGGAGAAAAATCCATTTTTCTTGGTGTTAGTGAACAATCTAAAGCTTATAAGCTGTATAATCCTAACACTAAGAAAATTCTAAGCAGTCGTGACGTTGTTTTTGATGAAGAAGTTTTTTGGGAGTGGAATGGAAAAGCTGCTACAAATGAAGTTTCTGCCATGTTAGATTTTGAAGAAAAGATTACTGAAAATCTTCCCCAGCAAACTGTTTCATCAAACTCTTCTGAAGATGCTCAACATGAAGTTCCTGCAACTCCTGAAATTTTACCACCATTGACAGCATCTGAAGAACAATCTAGTGAACCAGCAAGTTCACATTCTCATCGTGTTAGACGCAGACCAGCATGGATGTCAGACTATGAGGTAACTGGAATTGATCAAACTGACACTCACTTTGCTTTTTTGTCAGATTGTGATCCTACTACATTTGAAAATGCTGTCAAGGAGTCTAAATGGCGCCAAGCCATGGATGACGAGATCGATGCGATTGAAAGAAATCAAACTTGGGAGCTAACTGAGCTTCCCGATGGTGTTAAAACATTTGGAGTAAAGTTAAGCAAGGATAACGAAGGGAAGAAAGTTAACAGTACACTCTACAAGCAGATTGTTGGTAGCTTAATGTATTTAACTACCACAAGGCCTGATATTATGTTCTCTGTCAGTCTAATTAGTCGATACATGGAGAATCCAACAGAGAATCATTTATTAGCTGCCAAGCGGATCCTCCGTTATTTGCAGGGAACTAGAGATTTTGGGTTGTTTTATAAGAAGGGTGTCATGTCTAATTTAATCGGTTTCACCGATAGCGACTTTGCAGGTGATCAAGATGATAGGAAGAGTACTTCTGGTCATGTATTTATGTTGGGTTCGGCAGCTGTATCTTGGTCATCAAAAAAGCAACCAATTGTTACTTTATCGACGACAGAGGCGGAATTTGTTGCAGAACCTCCTGCATGTCAATCTATTTGGTCAAGAAAATTCTCACCGAATTGCGATTCATACAAGAAGAAGCAATTGAGATTTACTGTGATAACAGTTCTGCTATAAAACTCTCTCAAAATCCAGTTTTGCACGGTCGCAGTAAACACATAGATGTCAAATATCATTATCTGCGTGAACTCACAAATGAAAAAGTGATTGATCTCATCTACTGCAGAAGTGAAGACCAGTTAGCTGATATTTTCACAAAAGCTCTCAAATTACCCATGTTTGAGAAGTTCAGAAGATTACTTGGAGTTTGTCCAGTTTAAGAGAGGGTGCATCTTGTTAAACTGATATCAGTTTAAGAGAGGGAATGTTAAATAAATTTGTTATTCACGTCCTATTTGACCATGTCTATTGTTTGTTCTGGTCTTTGGGATAGCTGCTGATTTTTAGCAGATTTTTAGTCTTATAGTTAGTTCCTATTTCTTTGTTTATTACCGTTGTAAATTGGCTATTTAAGCAAGTCATTTGCTACTGAATAAAATAACTTAATCTCCTTTACTGCATATACTTTGCTTTATTTCCATCATCCTCACCATTTCACCAACCTTAAACTTTCACCGGTCTTGAAACAAGGAATATGTAATACATATATGCAGGGGAAGAACATCAAAACTAGATCAAGTGTTAATGGCACCCAACCAACACAAATCTTCCCCTGCTTAATATTATCAAACCCATACGAAAATTAGGGGAAAAACAGCAAAACCAAAGAGCATCTAGGGACTAATACCACGCTGGACAAATTGAGAAATGGCTAGGCAAAGGGGCCCAGAACGATGCCCACCTCCATGATTGCTAGCCAATGGAGCTTCGAACACCTTCTCACCATACAGTATTAGAATTAACTGCGACATGCAAAAGCTTTCCATAATCCTATTGAAAAATACTAAATTCCCATCCAAAAGAGGCGTACTCTACCTCCCAAAAAGAGACTGAAAACTAGGGGAGACAAAAGAGATCAGATGAAAAACTAGAGAAAATACTATCTAAAGAGAGGGCAAGGGGGAGGATCGACGGCCGTACAGCCGGACCTCCCCCTACAGCAACACTGAGAAACGACTAGAAGAGAAATGTTGGAACGTTTGGTTTATGAGAGAGAAATCTGAATTAGCGATAAAAATAGATAAATAGAGTGAACTTTTATGTCATATAATTTGTTTAATAAATGGATCGTGCTTGAATTTATGATATAATTAATAATCCATAGTATAATCATATTATGTTAAAACAAGACATAACTTGTTTAAACATGACACAATACAAATTGTCCCCTCTACTTTTAACTATATACATTATTAAGATTATATTTATAACTTATTAATTAATTTTTTAACAAATAAATTTATATTATGTAATCACAAATTGGAATTAAAAAAGATAAAAAAAGAAAAATCCTCACAGAAAACCAGTATTGCCTTATTCTATGGCGAAGAAATTCTCGCCCCGATCCTTTATAGAGCAAGAATAAGGGGAGCGATCCGACCTTGCCCTGTTACCATCCACATGATGTGGCCATCCTTATGACGAATGGATGCCATATCTAAACTAAATCTTGCCTAAAATGTGAATAAAAATGTTGTCATTGCATATCCTCTTGCAGCATTTTTAAACATCACCGAATACAAAGCAAAGCATTGCAATAATCTACCGCATTAAAGGCAAATGTAGCGACTGCAAAATTGGTGCCATAAATTTATGGCAACAATTTATGACTGCTGACATATATACCTTTTAGGCAGTAGTAAGATGAGGAAGTGATTTTTTTTTTTTATTAAAAAATCACAATCTTTTTATTTATTTAGAAATTTCTTTATTAATGGTTGTATGATTTTATTTTATTTATAATTCAAAATTTTTAAAAATAAATCAAATATTTATTCATGACTGAAGTGATTCTATTAATTATTCTATACATAATGTGTGAGAGATTAAAATCTATCAAAGAATTTCTTTTAAATCAGTGTCATTAAGGATCTGTTTGGCATTATTATTGAAATTGTAATTAAAAAAAAATTATTTTTTTAAATATAGTAATTAAAGAGTATTAAAAATAATTTAAAATTAAATTTAATAAGTTTTAATTATAATAATCCTAAAATAATAAAATAATTTTTAATAATAATCATATATAATTTAATAATGTCTAAAATAATTCTACACTTTATTAGTTGTTTTTGTGGCGTGCTAGACACTACATTTGACCTTAATTTTATTATATTATATAGTTTTTTTAATGTTTATGATAGTTGTATTTGGATGGAGGAAGTTCCTCCTGAGTTATTTCCTTTAATTTATGTAGGTATTATTTTTTATATTTATTATATTAAATTAATAAATAAATAAATAATATTTATATTGGATATGTATTTAAAAAAAAAGTAAATTCATTAATTCATCTAAAAAAGGCTAATACTATTCTTAAGATAATATGTTTAGTTTATAAAAAATGTGTGTGCACATTATTGTTAAAATATTTGTTATTATTAAAAATAAAATTAAATATATTGTAAATTACACCATAATTTAAAAGCAAAGGAAATTTAAATATGTTTTACTTATAAATCAAGTTTACATATTTAACAGACTAATAACTTTAAAAAGATATATATAGTTTTAAATAATAATAATAATAATAATAACAATAATAATAATTTCAATATTATAAAAAAAATATCAGTCAAAATCTTGCTATTTTAAAATAATGTTTATAAAAAGAGTGCAAAACATATTGTTAAAATGGATCAGAAATTTGTTTTCATTATATTTTTCTTGTAATAAGATAAAAGTATGATATTTCATTAATATAAAATTAGAGTATAAAGTAAAATTCATTTTATCATAAAATAAAGTTATCTTAAAATTGATTTAATAAAGATAATAATAATAATTAAAAATAAATAGTCAAATAATTCAAAATTATTAAAATGACAATAATAAAAAAATAAAATAATTTAAATTCATATACCAACAATTAAGAGGTTTAAAATTATAATAAATAAATAAAAATTAGAAAATTCAATTAATAAAATAAAAATCTAAACAAAAAATTTGAAGGGGAGGCATTCCTTGTATTCTAGTTCAAAAAATTAATTTAATTAAAAAGAAAAACTATATATATGCAATAGTGTTTAAAAAAAAAAGTCAATTGACCCTTATTTAAGACTGTAAATTCAACATTCACTGTAGGTATTATCAGCATCATCATTATCATTATTAAATAAAACTATTTATATTAAAAACATATCCCATTATATTTAATAATGATATAAAAATATTATTTTTACATTTTATAAACAAAATTATTATCTATCGATAATTATTAAAATCATTTAATCAATTCAATTAGAATAAAATTTTTATCATATAATTGCTATATATATATATAATTTAGTTCCAGACAAAATAATATTAATAACATAATTTTTATTATTTCATTATTATAATACATTGAATAAAATATAATTCAATGATAAAAATGTTTAATTGTAGAATGTAATTATAAATAAATATAATAATAATATTGGTTAAAGAATGTAAATTAAGTAATTCATCTAAAAAAAAGCTTAATTCATATATAAAAGATTTGTATGCACATTGTTTTAAAATATTTTTATTTTTAAAAATAAATAACTATAATGTAAATTACATTACAATTTAAGAGTGAAACAAATTTAATTATTTATTATTTAAAAATTAAATTTACAAATTTAATAGACTAATAATTCTAAATAGATATTATGAACAAATTTATAAATATTATTTTTAATATTTTTATATAAAAAAATAATAACTGTAAATTTATAATAATAATAATAATAATAATGATTATTATTATATTATTATACTTGCTCCAAAAAAATTTTTATTAATTTTAAGATTTATTAATTAATTAATATGAATTTTTTTTAAATTATATATAAAAAATTTAAATTATAAATATATACAGTGAGTATTATAATTAACGTTCAACATAAGTAAAAAAAAGAAAAATACTAACACATTTTAAAAATGGGGAAAGGTCCACCAAAGTACTCTCTGATTGGCAAATTTATAAAGGCATTTATGGTTAATATGTTTCTTTATCACCACCCTTAATATTTGACTTTCTTATTAGGATACTTTTGAATCCTATAATTTAATAAATTACAAACATAGTTCATGAAAATTTTATTAATTATCTTTGTTCTATTTTAATGATATGAATATATTATATTGATTTAATAATTAATTTTAAATTTCATTTTTTCTGAAATAATTATAACCTAATAATTTTTTTCTTATCCATTTATTTTTATCAATGATAATTAATTTAATTTTTGTATAGAAACGAAATATCAATGCGATACAATAAATTTCTAGGGGTATAATAAATTAAATTATTTGGGAGCTGCTAAAAATCAGCTTATTTAGATTCGTTTAAAAAACAAATCAAGTTTAAACTTATTTTTAAGCTCATTTAATAAGCAAGTCGAGCTCAAGTTTAACAGTGTTTTACTTATTAAAGTTTGCAAGCTTAACTTATTAAAATAGACTTGTGAATAAGTTTGTTTGTAAAATATTTATATTAATTATTATATTTTATTATATTATAAATATTTAATATTTTATTTATGATAATATATTGTTTAAAACTATGATAAAATAAAAAAATAAAATATATTTATAAAATATAGTTATTTGTATTTTATATTTAAGTTTTTATGAAAATTAAATATTTTTTTATGTGAGAATTAATTAAAATTAGAGATGTCAATGTATCGAGTATCCAACCCAATCGAACCATAAAGGGAAGAGATTGGATAGTATGTAATTAAGTTTCGAACGGATTCGAGTTTAAATAATAATATCTTTGTCCAGTTTAGATTTTGTATGTTGAGTATCCGTTATTTAAATATATTTACATAAATAATTAATTAAATATAAATATTTTTATAATAATATTTATAAATTTTTATATATTATATTTCTAATAAATAGAATTATTAAAGTCTTAAAATATAAATTATTAATAAAAATATTTTTTTAGATTAGTAAATAAAATATTATCTAGTATATGTTTATAATGCTTATATTTATTTATTGATCTAATTAAATAAAAAACTTTCTATATTAATCAATAAAATTTTTGCTTATAAAAAAATTAAATAAAAAATTTAATCAATCTATATTTTAAACACATAAAAATTATTTTTAATTAGTCAAATTAAAATAAAAAAATTATAATTATATTTTTAAAATTTTCTTTAAAATAATAAAAAATAAATTATAAAATCTACAAATTATGGGTGAAAAATATTAAAAAATCTAAATTTAAATGTTATATTTATAGTTGACTTCTTATATTTAAATGCAAAATAACTTGCGCTCTCGCTTGCCCCTAAAACTAAAACATGTGTCTGTGATTGTCTATTCTCCCAATCACTTACTCATCAATAATAATAATAATAATAATAATAATAATAATAATAATAATAAAAGAGTGTCACTGGTTTAATAATAATAATAATAATAATAATATGGAAAGGGAGGGGAATATTAGCTTTATCAAGAATATCCTTTATTTTTTAAATTAATTATAATTATATTTTTATTATTTAAAATAATTTTAATATTTGTATAAATTTAAAATTTAAAATTTTAAAATTTATATAAATTTGAAATTTTTAGTCCTACTTATAGTTGACTCTAATTAAATATAAAATTTTATAAGAAGTAATTAATTAACATAAAAAACTAATAAGTAAAAAATAAAAAATAAAATTAATCTATAATCTATCTATATCTATATTCTATATAATAAATAAATGTACAAGAGGGAGAATATTAGTTTTACCCAAAATACTCTTCATTATTTTTATAACTTACAATTATATTATTTTTTATTATTTAAATTAATTTTATAATTTTTATAAATTTAAAATTTTTAATTCTATTTATATTTAAATTTTACTTAATTAATTTTTTTATAATTCAAAACATTTATTTAAATCATTATATTGTAGGATTTCACTAGGGTAGAATTACATTAATAAAAAAAAATCCTAAATTACGGTTCTTTTTCCTAAACACTTTAGGAATGTTTAAAAACTAAAAAAATTAACAACCCAATTTTTCTAATAAATATTTTTATTATTATTTTTCTTTTATTGAGCTAATAATTTATTTATATTTTATTCATGAATTTAAATTAATATTTTTACAATGGTATTTTTTTTAAATGGGCATTATTTTTATATGTATTATTATTTTTATCATTATCATTATTATTATATTTATTTTTATCTTTATTATTTATTTATATGACTAGTTTTAAACATCCATATTAAATGTTTAATAAAATATTATTTTATATTATTAACAATTGATTTAGTGGTCATTAATTTCATTATTATTACTATTATCATTATTATTAACATTGTTATTATTATCAATTTAAATGTATTAATGGAAGATTAGGGACCTATGTGAACAAACAAGAAAATTTAGGGATTTCAATAAAATTAAAAGTTAAAAAAAAAGAGAGCAGAGTTAAAAAAAAAAAATTTTGCAAATAGCCCCCCCTCCCGTCTCTCTCTCTCCTCCTCCCGTCTCTTTCCCTCTCCCTCTCCGTTCATTGCGTTTCTAGCCAACCCAGTGGCGGGCGATGGTCGGCAAAGGTCCGGCGAGCTTCCAGCGGTCCCCAGCAGCACCGGCAACCCCATGGACAGCGAACGGCGGCGAAAGAAGGCCTCAATGCACGCAGCAGCCGCATCCTTTCAGGCGTGATCCCGGCGGTTTCCGGTGGCATTCCGGCTAGTTGAGAGTGGCGCTCGACTCCTAGGACCACGGCTTCCCATCTTGACTGGCACTGTTCTGTTCCATGGAGGTTTTCGACGAGTTTCGAAGAGAGAGAAAGAGAAGAGAGAAAATTGGGCAGTGGGCTTCCCGGCAAGTTTTCAGTTGATCCGACCGTCGAATCGGAAATCCGAGGCCACCAGTGGACTCAGGACAGCGAAATCTTTGAGATAAGATTGGTTTCGCTCCGATCAGACACTGTTTGAAAAAAGCGATAATCGGACGGTCCAGATCACTTGGTGAGATTTTTAAAGTTTTTCGATTTTCAAAATTTAAAAATAATTTTATGATAATTATTAATAAATTTTGGATTTAATTTAGGTGCAATCGGATTGAGGATAGGTCATCGGCGCTGGGACCGCATTTTTAACCAGATCCGGCTGTCCGGTGGCCTGTCTCAGAACTTGGTTGATATTATAGTCAATCCTAGCATTCTCAGACGTCCCGGACGCGTTTCAGATGTTAGATTTGGCATAGGTAAACCCGAACTCCAAGTTGCTCATTTTCGGCTAATACCAATTTAGAATAAAAATTCATAAAATATTTGTGGGTGATTATAAAATTATAATTCTTTTTGCAATAGTCTTATAACCCTATTAGGGACAGCGAGGCAGCATTTTAGAATTTTAGAGCTCGTTTGAGTGGTTTGTGTAAGAAGGTTAATTTCAAGGATTAAAATTTAATTTTTGATTTTGTGAGTTTTTGCCTGGATTAGAGGGCCCAGGAGGGTCCCTGTGTTGTTGATGAAATATGGGTTAAGATACGTGATTTTAGAAGTGTGATTTGAACCACTTTACAGGTTGGGTAGGTCTTAGGTACATGAGAGACTCTGCCGGATTTCCGGCATAAATTAGGGTGTCCTTGTTTCTTTAAAATTCTTAATTTGGGTTAACACTGATAAATTTATAGCATAATTATCTAGGTGATCGGAGTCATTCCTCCTTCTCCCCTCAGCCACTGCAGTAGTTTCTAGTCAATCTGTGAGTAAAATATTAGTTTTAATTATAATTTTAATATTATTATACATTCAGGCATGCCCATGCATCACTTATAAATATATATCTATGTAGTTAAACACTAGGCACGTTTTATATTGCATTCTTACTAGGCACGTTTTATATTGCATTCTTACTAGGCACGTTTTATATTGCATTCTTAATTGATGAAGCGCAATGAATATTGTTTATGGTAATTTGGAGCAGTGTGTGTGTGTTGGCGTACCTGTGGTGTGTGGTATTGGATATGGATAGGATGGGTAGATGCGGCTTGAGAGACACTCGCTGGGACTCGGTCCTTTATGGATAAGTCGGGGTAGGCATGGCTCGAGATAATCTCGCTGGCTCCCGCATTTGATTTATCAAGTGAAAGTTCGGCTTGAGAGACACTCGCTGGCAGAGTTTGGATTAAGAGAGCTATATAGGGGATCAACTCTCATATATGTACTGTTTGAATATTATTGGGTGTGTGAGTACTCCAAATTGTTTTTTGCTGTTATGATGTGATGTGTATGAAAATTTTAATGGTGTTGCATTCCACTCCTTATGATGCATTAGCTCTAGGTAGCTATAGAAATTGTAGTTAAATTTGGTATTTTACTCTCTGAGTCAAATGCTCACTCTTGTTCACCCTATTTTTCCAGGCTACAGCAGGAGACCTTTTTCAGAATAACCTGCTTCTTTTCTCACAGGTTATCAATAATTACTTAATTGTATTATTATTCTCTATGGAATACCTGTTTTTAAATGATATTAAAAGTTGACAATAGATATGATAAAATAAGATAGGGTGCTCCGGCATCGAATGTGGCACTTCTTGCTTAGCTATACAGTAGATGGGTAAGGGGCGTCACAATAAGAGTGCCTCAGTTAGTGTCTTAATTTTCGTGGAGTACATAGAAATGTGAAATAGAGTTAGCAGACATATTGAGGTCTGCCATGAGGATACGTACTCCAAGAAATACTATATTTTTATCAGTATGGGTTTAAGTGGTGTGTCTATCTGGTGCAAGGCACAAGTACATAAAAGTGAGTCTTGAAAGTACAGTTGCGCTAGATAAGGGTGAGGATACCACTGCTGGTAGTCATCAGTGGATGACCCAGTCAGAGTAAGTTTATGATATCATTAGATTCAAGAGAAATAGGAGATTGGGAGACTTAGTCTATTAGGATGTATCGTAGTAACTATACAATATTCTCGATGTCCGCTTTATAAGCTGCAGATTACAGTACCGATATGGGATTATTGTGTAGAGCTGCGTGCATCCCTACGGTGCTTCATAATGAGGGTGTTTGCGAATGGCCTCTGTTTTGATATAGTTATGCCAGAACAGAGTTCTATATCTGCAAAGGAGTTGGGAACCTCTGGTTAGGGGTCTACAGTTAGAATATTGAAAGGTCATAGTTGGATGGTAACTAGAGTCAGTGACTCGGTTACCCTAGCATGAGCTAGAGTTACATCAAGAGTTACCATCAGACCAGAGGTTGCAGATCAGTTGCAAAGTAAAGGTGACATCTATAGAGTGAGACCATCTGGTCTTCGGTATGGGATTTTGGATAGTTTTTGCAATACAATGGATGTTTTGCCTAGAGTATAGAGAGAATAGTATCTCCTTTGCATGGCAACAAGGTGCAGAATATGACTTTGCTCTTAAAAGGAGACAAGATGCTATTAATGATGTTTATAGCCTGTGAAGTGACATTTTAAGAAGTTTGAAGTATGATAAGAGAGCAGATGGCCTGACAGGGTTGAGGCAAAGTGGTCGATGCAATACCTCGATGGCAGTCAATTGTTATGTAAGGAATGATCTTATCCTTTCAGAAGGGACAGAAGGTTACTACTATTGATAGTGACCTACAGAATAGTGTCCCAAATGGGACTGTAGAGTGTGGTAGAGAGTAGTTGGCTTGAGTATCCTGGAGAGGATACGAGTTCAATTATAGGAACCATAAATGATCAGATCATGATGGATGTAAAGCCTTCGAATTGAATGACGGGTTTGGGTGCCCAGTATCTTAAGTATTGGCTAATTGAGTAAACATATAAAAAATAAAAATTTTTGTAGAATCAGTTCTCAAGGTAGTAAGGGTATTATGTAGGCTAAAGGATAAGAATATAGATCACACAATAAATGTATGACTGTAATTTCCTGAGTTCCTTTTTGACTTCATATTGTTCAAAACAATAGTATAATCTAATTATAATAGTATTAAGAGTAATAAATTAGTGAAGATAAACCACAGAAGGCCAGTAGATAGAGAAAGTGCAGAATGAAAATTTAGACAATTGATTGCAGATGCAACGTAATCTAAATGCTAGTGAAAGTACTAGCTAGAGTGGTCAAAGGACCAAATCTGAGTAGCACTGTAACGGTCGGGCTCCAACCACTAGAGGAATTGTTCGCTTTAGCCATAAGCCTCACGATTTTGTCCCATAGGTGGAATAGAGAACTTTCCAGGAGGTCACCCATCCTAGGATTTCTCTCAAGCGAGCACGCTTAACCCTAGAGTTCTTCCAACTCTCCAGGCTATTCCACCAAAAGGCGCCTCTAGTGATTAGTTCCCCCATTTTATATGTCATTACTTTTTGAACCCAATATCATCTCCATGCTTTGCCGATGTGGGATTTGCCTAAGGGACCTTTCTCCCTCCCTTTCAGGACTCAGCGTCCTTGCTGAGGTTTGCCCCACCATCACCCAAGAGGACACGCTAGCGGCTCTGATACCAATTGTAACGATTGGGCTCCAACCACTAGAGGAATTGTCCGCTTTGGCCATAAGCCTCACGGTTTTGTCCCATAGGTGAAATGGAGAACTTCCCAGGAGGTCAACCATCCTAGGATTTCTCTCAAGCGAGCATGCTTAACCCTAGAGTTCTTCCAACTCTCCAGGCCATTCCACCAAAAGGGGCCTCTAGTGATTAGTTCCTCCATTTTTTATATCATTACTTTTTGAACCCAAGACCATCTCCGTGCTTTGCCAATGTGGGATTCGGCAAAGCATGGAGATGATCTTGGGTTCAAAAAGTAATGATATAAAAAATGGGGGAACTAATCATTAGAGGCGCCTTTTGGTGGAATGGCCTGGAGAGTTGGAAGAACTCCAGGGTTAAGCGTGCTCGCTTGAGAGAAATCTGAGGATGGGTGACCTCCTAGGAAGTTGCGGTTCTCACAACGAGGAGCCCTAGACCTGGGAAAAAATTCATAAAATAGTTTTTGGGACTCCAGATAAGGGTCATTGAGGCTCCTATGACATTAGAATGCCAAGAAAATGCTTAGAAAAATTTTTCAATCGGTACAGGTAATTTTAGTCTGTTAAGCTAAACAGAGGGCATTTTGATCATTTGACACCTAAAGTTGACTATAAGGGGTGTCACAAGCACAGATATGTGATAACCTAGTAGAGACTCTGAATGATACAATTAGCAAGCATAGCTGTCATGTTAAGAAGAAGAATGGAACCAGGGATAGAATAGTCAAGTTCTATTTTGGGTAAGATAAAGGAAATAAATGAAAAGACAACTTGAATGGCGCATAATAAAAGGAATAAGGTTAAGATATAGGGTAGGCTAAGTGTTATTCTTGGTAAGGTGAATGACAAGGATGGAGAACCCAAAATGGGACCACAATAGTGAGAATAGTGATGAAGGTATGGAATCTAGTAATGTGATACTCATAGCATAATGTAGTTGATGTTGTGCCAGGGGCTAGAATATAGAGCTTGGAGTTGCATAATTGGATCATACTCTATCTATTCCCTATTCCTAAAGAGAAATGGATAACAATGGGGTAAGATTCCTTTAACTTGTTAACAGTATCAAGAAGATTAGGCGAGGAATACAATAATAATGAGCAAAAGCTATAAGGTGTGCAATGGTATTATGAACTATCTAATCAGGTAGAGAAAAGAGATAGTAAGTAGTAAGTTGAATAAAAGTTAATCTAATAGATCAAATAGGTATGGTGAGAGGAAAGACTGATAAATAATGACACATAGGCATTAGGTTAGACTTTTGAGATAGTGATAAGATGGTAGAGGTTCATTATGAATGTCAGGAAACCGTCTTTAGTGTGATCAACAGAATTACTTTGCAGTAAAGCAATAATGACAGAACAATAGTAGGGGTAGAACGAAAAGTGACAAGTATAGGTAGTTATAAATCACTAGAAAGTTCAAGGATTAAACTAATTGACCATGGGTCAGGGTGGAATTAGTGATGGAAGAATCTATTAGTAAGAGAAATCTTTCAAGATTCAACAAAAGTTAAGGGCACAATATAAACGATGATAGGTATGAATCATAGATCGAGTATAAATAAAGTTAATACATTATAAAATATTATGTCAGGAATGACAATGGTACGGTAAATAGTTAATGCAGATGATACCTTATAGGTAAAGTACAACTGTGCTAGGAGATGATGAAATTTGAAGAGAAAGACCAAGAAACATAGGTTAAACATTATTATATAGACAATCAGGCATAGTTGACTGTAAGAGGATATTTTTCTTTCTCTTCAAGTTTAGCTCGTGCTTTTGGTTCTAGAGAATTATATAAGGATAGAGACTGAGTCAAGGAAACCTAGTTATTTGAGAGTTTAGTAGGCACTAATTCATACACAATCTCCTGATATGAGAATGACGGTAAGTGCATACCTAATGTTAAGTATGAAAGGACGATCAGAATAGTAACAGGAGTTAAATTAAGTTAGCTACCAAGGCTTGCAACCATTTTAAACTATGAGTTGGAGGAAGTACTATTTGTAGATGAGTTTCAATAGATGAAATTATTGCTAATGGGTAAATTTGAGGCTGAAGTTTGGAAAGCTGTGAGCAGTATATGCAGTTATATTAGGGAGAATGAATGCGTGGAGTATCTTGTCTGTAATTAAGGCATAACACACAATTCCCACAGCCATGTTAGTTCAGGTGGAACTTATAGTTTCAAAAGCTCATATCTAACCATTATGAGTAATTTCCTACAAAGGGTAATAGAGAATAATAATGTTTGGGTGGTCAAGTTGGGAAAGGAGATATAAGAAGAATTTTCTATGGTCAATTACAAGTGTTACATAATATGAAGAATGTGCTGGTAGAAGTCAATTGTAAGGTTAGAATTCCAGGAGTAATAGAACTAGTAATTAAGATAGGACTACGACATAAAAAGAATGATAAAGTTAATGATGGGATGGACATCTTTGAAGGAAAAAATATAAGAATGAGAGAGGACAAAGGTTAAACAATAAGTAAAGTAGGTAAAAAGGATATCAACAATAGCAGAAACAGAAAAAGAAGTGGATAAAATCCAAAAGACAAGAGAAGAGCTCAATAGATTTAGTTACAATGATGAAAATAAGAAGGAATAAGCCTGCTAAGGACACACCAAGGGATGTTTAAAACAAGTTATGGTGAGGTAATAGATTCAAGGAGTAGTGGAACCTCAACCTAAGTGTCAATGTGTCAAGAAGTACTTCACATAATAAGAAGCTTTAGGAAGAAGTCAGGATATTCCCATTCTAGAGGAGGAGCGAGAAATGATAAAGTCGTTTGGACTGAGTAGTCAGGGAATATAAACACTTTTGTTATATAAGAGAAGAGACCCAGTTCACTTTCCAATGTTGATAAGGATAAAAATCACTAAGAGACATGTTAGGGCGCAAGCTAACCACCAAATTGATTGAAGTTATGAGACATCAAGTCAAGAGCAGTGAGGTGTAGCGAATACTTGAAATATTAGAAAAATGGCCAATGAACAGTTAAAAGATAAGAGCCCTCTAGGAAGAGATGATGACAGTTAGGACACTATAGTAGAATCAAAGAGCAGTAGAATGTCATCTATGATATACAAAGAGTTTGAAGAATAAATGTTTTATCAATCTCTGCATAGCTAGAGAAATAACGATCGCACTTGTCCCAATAATCTTTTTTTCTTTATCCTCAGTTTGTTTGAAAATTCGGGGATGAATTTTCTTAAGAGGGGAAGGATGTAACAACCAAAATTTTCTAATAAATATTATTATTATTTTTTTTCTTTTATTGAGATAATAATTTATTTATATTTTATTCATGAATTTAAATTAATATTTTTACAATGATAATTTTCGTTAAATGGGTATTATTTTTATATGTATTATTATTTTTATCATTATCATTATTATTATATTTATTTTTATCATTATTATTTATTTATATGACTAGTTTTAAACATCCATATTAAATGTTTAATAAAATATTATTTTATATTATGAACAATTGATTTAGTGGTCATTAGTTTCATTATTATTACTATTATCATTATTATTAACATTATTATTATTATTATCAATTTAAATGTATTAAAGGAAGATTAGGGACCTATGTAAACAAACAAGAAAAGTTTAGGGATTTCAATAAAATTAAAAGTTAAAAAAAATAGCAGAGTTTAAAAAAAAAAATATTTTGCAAACAGCCCCCCTCCCGTCTCTCTCTCTCTTCCTCCCGTCTCTCTCCCTCTCCCTCTTCGTTCACTGCATCTCCGGCCCACCCAGTGGTGGGCGACGGTCGGCAAAGGTCCGACGAGCTTCCAGCGGTCCCGAGCGGCACCGGCAACCCGCATGGACAGCGAATGGCGGCTAAAGGAGGCCTCAATGCGTGTAGCAGCTGCGTCATTTCAAGCGCGATTCCGGCGGTTTCCAGTGGCATTTCGGCCAGTGTAGGGTGGCACTCGACTCCTGGGACCACGGGCTTACCATCCCAACTGGCGCTGCTCCGTTCCATGGAGGTTTCTGGGGAGTTTCGAAGAGAGAGAAAGAGGAGAGAGAAAATTGGGCAGTGGGTTTTCTGGTGAGTTTTCGGTCGATCTGACCGTCGAATCGGAAATCCGAGGCCATCAATGGACTCAAGATGGCGAAATCTTCGAGATAGGACTGGTTCGGCTCCGATCGGACATCATTTGAAAAAGGCGATAATTGGATGGTCCAGATCGCTTGGTGAGATTTTCGAACTTTTTCGATTTCCAAAATTTAAAATTAATTTTATGATAATTATTAACAAAATTTGGACTTAATTTAGGTGCAATCAGACTTAACAAAATCGGATCGAGACTTAATTTGGACTCATTTTCGGCTAATACCAATTTAGAATAAAAATTCATAAAGTATTTGTGGGTGATTATAAAACTATAATTCTTTTTGCAATAATCTTATAACCCTATTAGGGACAGCGAAGCAGCATTTTAGAATTTTTAGAGCTTGTTTGAGTGGTTTGTGCAAGAAGGTTAATTTCAAGGATTAAAATGTAATTTTTAATTTTATGAGTTTTTGCCTAGATTAGAGGGCCCAGAAGGGGCCCTGTGTTGTTGATGAGATATGGGTTGAGATATGTGATTTTAGAATTGTGATTTAAACCACTTTGCAGGTTGGGTAGGTATTAAGTACAAAGGAGACTGCTGAATTTTCGGCATAAATTAGCATGTCCTTGTTTCTTTAAAATTCTTAATTTGGGTAAATACTGATAAATTTATAACATAATTATCTAGGTGATCGGAGTCATTCCTCCTTCTCCTCTCAGCCACTGCAACAGTTTCTAGTCAATCTGTGAGTAAAATATTAAATTTAATTATAATTTTAATATTATTATACGTTCAGGCATGCCCATGCATCACTTATAAATATGTATCTATATAGTTAAACACTAGGCACGTTTTATATTGCATTCTTAATTGATGAAGTGCCATGGATATTGTTTATGGTAATTTGAAGCAGTGTGCATGCGTTAGCATGCGTGTGGTGAGTGGTATTGGATATGAATAGGATGGGTAGACGCGGCTTGAGAGACACTCGTTGGGACTCGGTCCTTTATGGATAAGTTGGGGTAGGCACGGCTCGAGATAATCTCGCTGGCCCCCGCATTTGATTTGTCAAGCGAAAGTCCAGCTTGAGAGACACTCGCTGGCAGATGTTGGATTAAGAATGCTGATCCCCTATACAACTCCCATATATATACTGTTTGAACATTATTGGGTGTGTGAGTGCTCCAAATTGCCTTTTTGCTGTTGTGATGTGATGTGTATAAAAATTTTGATAGTGTTGCATTCCACTCCTTATGATGCATTAACTATAGGTAGCTATAGAAATTATAGTTAAAATTGGTATTTTACTCTTTGAGTCGAACGCTCACTCCTATTCACCCTATTTTTTAAGGCTACAAGAGGAGACTTTTTTCAGAATAACCTGCTTCTTTCCTCGCAGGTAATCAATAATTACTTAATTGTATTATTATTCTCTAAATTTGTAATTTAGAACTCCGCATGTATTAGCAGTAGCATTAATCTTATCAGGGACTGCATGAATTTAAGTTTTTGTATTAATAAATGAAAATTTTTGATGATTTTTAAATAGTTTATAAATGATGTAATAGGGTTGAGCTAGGCTTTCCTAATTTTAATTTTTGATAATTATTGGGTTAAATTGATCAGAAATAAAATTATAATAGTTAATTTAAATTATTTTATATGCATGTTGGGCCTCAATTGTGGGCCTGGTCATGGGTTTGAGAATAGTAAGGCTTACTACGGGCCTCAAGGGTTTTATGATGGCCCAGATCTTAGTACCGATCTGGCCCATAGGTTGGGTCGTGACAAACAAAAAAAAAATAATTAAAAAAAAATTAATATTACCTCGAAAATCAACTTTAAAAAGAATATATCTATATCAAAATATAAATTAACTACATTAAATTTCAACAGTTTAGGTGTTGTTGGGATGTCATTTTTATTATTACCAATTTTTGTGTTCATATATATCCTATGTCCTATAAATTATTCAAATAATTGCGTTTTTAGATATAAATAAAAAAAAATTGAAATGATTTAATAATTTTGACATTATATTGACAGCTTATAATTTTTTAAAAAAATATAAATTTAAATTTATAATTGTTATAAATAATCATCCATGCATGGAAATGAACCTAAATGATTTTCATAATCTATCTATAATATATAAAAATCTAAAAAGTATTATAAAAAATATTAGTATGTATTGTTTATATTAATTTTAGTATTCATATAAATTTAAATTTTAGTAAAATGGAATGATTGTATTAATTGTTTTATGCATAATGTGGTAAATTGAAATCTACCTAAGAATTTCTTTTTAAATCAGTGCCTTGAATAGGAGGCTAGCATATGTTCGCAATCATCCATGAAAAGCAAGCTACAGAGGAAGATTAAGAAAAGGAAGGCAAGGGGCTCAAATCTATCATTCTCTCTTTTAATTCACTCTCCAACAAGGAAAGAACTAACTTTCTCTGTGATTATAAATTACAATATCTGTGATTTCAATCCCCACTTTTGCTATTTCTTTATTTGAAATTTCTTGGAAGCTGGAAGCTATCATAATAACACAAGAGAGGTACGTTCAAAATCCACTTCCCTCCCCTTCATAAATTAATTAATTCTACACCTTTATTAATTGTTTTTATTTATGGCTTTGCTACACAGTGCATTTGACCTTAACTTGTTTGATTGCATGCTTATTATATTATAAACAATATTAGGAAAATTTATTTGATCTTCAATTAATTAGGAAAATTCTATTGCATCGATCTGTCACACTCAATCTTCTTTCCATAAAAATAAAGTAATTAATCTATAATATGTGTAAATGTATAAAATAATTATTATTAATTATTTCTCCTACTTTCTAGAACTCGACATTAAAAGTTTATTTCTTATTTTAATTTTTTATTGCAATTTTTTACAATTACTTTTAATATACTAATTAATAAAAAGTAATTATTTATATATATATATAGACACACACATAAGGGGGCAAACTTTTAAATGGACTGAAACATCCTTTTAAATTTATATTATTTACAAAAATTAATTAATATAAATTAAAATTTTATTATAATTTTTATTCTAATTTTATTATAATTAGGAAGTTGAATAGTGTTATAATTAGAATTTTAAAGAGGCTAGGATTATATAAATATAATTTAATTATGAAAAAAAATGGTTTTGTTTATTTAATTTAGAAAATTACATGACTAATTATTGACAAAAGGCTATACACATGTTATGGCAAGATTTAATTATTTTATATATTAATAATTAATAGTAATAATAATCTATATAATATATAAATATATGAAGGAAGGAATAACATTGACTTTACTCAAATTATCATTCATTATTTATAATATTTTAATTATATTTTTTATTATTTATTTTAATTTTATAATTTATATAAATTTAAAATTCTTAGAACTTAAAATTTAATTCTTTATATAATTTTAAAGTTTATGTAAATCAAAAGTCTTAATCCTACTTGTATTTAAATTCTATTTAATTGAACTTTTATTATAATATAATTTAAAATAAAATTATATAAAAATACCTTAATAATTTTTATTTTTTATAAAAATAGGAAGGTATTTTTATTTATATAAATTATTATTTTAATGAATTCTAATATATTTCTACCTATATCTTATAATTATTTATGCAAATTTAATACAATTATATTTGAATTTACGTAAATAAATAAGAAAATAAATTAATTTTTGCTAACCAAATATATAAATTTTTTTAATTAACGTTTTTGAAGTTTTATTATAATTTAATTTCTTAAAACTTCATTTCAAAAATATTTCATATTTTATATTTTTAAATTATAGATGTATTTCTAAAATTTTTAATTATTGCATTAATATATAAGTGAGTTCTAATTAAAATTGAATTTATATATCCTATATAAATACTACTACATTTATTGAAAAGCTTTATATATATATATATATATATATATATATATAACAAAGGAAAAATATTATAAAAAATTTCATGTTCGTTGATTTATGAAAAATATTTAAAAATATATAATATAATACAAAGCATATAAAACAAATTACATATATGAGGAAAAAATTAAATAGATAAATATATTATTTAAAGAATTAATAATTAATAAAATATGTTAAGCTTGAGTTTAATTATAAAATTAATAGAATTAATAAAATGATTAGAATTTATAATAATCATTTTTTTATTTTAAAATAGTACATTATTAAAAATTTTAAAAATGCTAAATGTGTGTACATATAAAAATATAATGATTTTTTAATTTTTTAATACTATAATCTTATTCTAGCATGGCAATAGAAATCATACTTTAAATATAAAATTATTATTTTAATTAAATAAATTTATATTTAAATATAAACATGAATTAATATTTTGATTTAAAAATAGTCTAATTTTCATATGAATACAAGCATTACATCATTTAGTATAATTTTTGTTATTTAGATTCAACAATTTTTTAATTAAAATTTGACATTTATTTTTAGAAAAATAATTATAAAAAATTTAATTTAAAAATACATTATAAGTTAATTTGACAAAGTGTTTTATTGTAGATTGAATAATTGTCTATAATTTTTTTAATATAATCGTTCCAATTAAAAATAATAATATACTAACATTAGTATTTTTTATTCTATTAGTATTGATTTTTTATTTTTTATATAAAAAATTTTTAATTGTTAATTTATTATTTATAAATAATTTATTAGTGTTAATGTATTTATCAATCCTATTTTTTAAGTTTTTCTCCATATCACAAGAAAATATAAAACCATATAAAATATTATATATTAAATAAAAATTAATAATATTGATGCTTATTTATATAAGTGTCTATAGTTAATTTTATCAAATAAAATTAAAAAAATTGAATCGAAAATAACTAAAAATTCAACATAATATGAAACTATATCAAATTGAGTTTATTTTATTATTATATATATAAACTTTTAAATGGTGTTTATAAAAATTTAAATTTTTTTTCACTAATTATATATATTTTATAAAAATTATATAATATTAAAAAATAATTAATTTTGAGAAATTTATACTTTTTATTATTTAAAGAAATTTAATACAAAAATATGTGTACTAATAAAATAATAAATAGTTAAATTTATATATTTATAAAACACTTGCTATCATAAAATTATATTATAATAATAAATTTTTCATAATAAATTTCACTAATAATAGTATATTATAAAAAAAATTATATATAAAAATATTAAATTATAATACATTCAATGAAAACAAAATATGTACAAGGCGCATTTAAGAAAACTAATAATAATAATAATAATAATAATAATAATAATAATAATAATATTATTATTATTATTATTTATAATTAAAATTCAATAATACATATAATTAAATAATAATTATATTATAATTATATTAAGAGTATTTTTATCTATTGAAAAGTTTGCTCATCATTCACGTGTGTGTATATATAAAATTGAAAATAAATTAAGAAAAAATAAAAATAAAAAAGTAATTATAAAAATTATAAGCTTTGTATAGTATAATTTTAATACAAATTTTCACATAAAAAATATATTGCACATATAAGTACTAATATTATAAATATCAACAAATAAGAAATCACAAGACACTATTAAAGGCTTATGATTGTGATTCATGTAAGATAATATAGATTAACTATTAACAGAATGTTATTGCATTTTCAAGAAAGTATTTATAGCCTTTTCTTTTTCTTTTTTTATTTTTACATATATTTGTTCAACATAAAACAAAATAATCATTATATGATATATTTACAAGGACCACTATATGATAAAATTATATATATATATATATATATATATATATATATATATATATATATATATATATATATATATATATATATATATATATATATGCACATCTTAATCCGAATGAAATTCTGTTTTCATTAATAATTAATTTAAATTATAAGAAAAATTATTAACATAATTTAATACATACCTAAATTACATATTGTATATTATATATCAAAACTCTAATTTTATTTGTCCAATTGAGATAACATAGAAGAAAAAAAAAAGTTATTTTATTAATAAATTTCAACTATATTATTATATTATTTCTATTTTTTTTTTATTTTTTTTTTAAAATTAAAATTTTTTTTTTTTTTTTTTATTATATTTAAAAAAAAAAAAAAAAAAAAAAAAAAAAAAAAAAAAAAAAAAAAAAAAAAAAAAGAATACACTAGCTATATTTATATTCATTTTCTGTAAATAAGTTTACTTTTTTTTCTTATTTTTATGTAATTTTATTTATTTATATAATCCTTTGTGATTTATACAAAATAAGTTCATCCTTTTACCCATATGAAAATTAAAAAAAAAATTGCTATTAATTATTAATATGAATATATACTATATTTTTATATGTATTTTATATTTCATATAACAATATTAAAAAAAAAATATTAAGACTTCTTATAAAAATTCTATAATTATTCTAGTAATGCACATGCAAACTGACAAAAACTACGTCATTTATTTTATATATTAATAAAATAATTATCTATAATCTATAATATATATAAAAATAAAAATAACGAAGTGAAGTAATATAAGAAAAAAATTGCAATTGATAAAATTTAATTAATTTATAATTACTTGTCAAATTTGTATAAAATTATAATATAAAAATTTCATTAATAATTATATTATTAAAATTTTAATGTCATTTAAATTTTAATAATATAATTATTAATGAAATTTTTATATTATAAGTTTATACAAATTTGACAAGTAATTATAAAATAATTAAATTTTATCAATTGAATTTATTTTTAATTTAAATAGGCTTACTTTAATTTATTTTATATTTTTACTTTTAAATATTATTTTAAATTATCAATTAACTTAAAGCTCATATCACCACCAATGATAATATCTTACAATGAGAATTAATAAAAATAATTATAAAATAATTAAATTTTATCAATTGAATTTATTTTTAATTTAAATAGGCTTACTTTAATTTATTTTATATTTTTACTTTTAAATATTATTTTAAATTATCAATTAACTTAAAGCTCATATCACCACCAATGATAATATCTTACAATGAGAATTAATAAAAATATTTTTTGAATTTTTCTTTTTTTTATCTTTTTCAATAGTACTTTTAAATAGTAAAAAATTTTAATTTATTATTAATATATTTTATCATAAATTTTTCTATTTATTTTTTAAATTATTATCAAAATTGTTAATATTTTTTAAAATTTTATAATATGATATTTATTAACGTTTGCATAATATCTATTAAATGATTACATAAAAAATTTAAAATATTATAATATAGTTATTAATATATTATAAATATTATATATTGAAAAAGGCATTTCACAAAAATTTTTACGATTTTCTTTTTAAAATAAAAAATCAGGAACACAACATTTATTGTTTAGAAAAAGTGACAAAATCTTCAAGAAATTAAAAAATAATTTTTTAATTAAAATTTTAAACAATTACCTTCGATCGGGCTCACAATTCCTCACATTATTAAAGTTCAAAACTTTTGAAAATTTTGTAAGGTTTTTTTTTTAATTATTTAATAAAAGCTCAATATCTAAGATAATAATTATAAGATACATAATAAGAAATAGTCCTCTTCATTTCGCACTATAGAAAGGATAAATCTCAAAATAAGGCTCTATTTATTTTATAAAAAATAATTTATATATAAAAAATATTTTTTTAAATATTAAAAAATTAAAAAATATTTTTCATAAAATAAACATAGTTTAAATATATGGAAACTCAAATTTGAGACCTAATCCCCCACTAATTCATTGATTGGCAAATTTATAAGAGATTTTATGGCTACTTTATTCTTTATAACTAACTTTCCTATTTGACTCTTTTATTCGAATTAAATATTAATGCAAAACAATAAATTTAATGATGCAATAACTAATGCATATACAATTTACATAATATTTAAAATTTATAACATTTATTTTAAATTTTTCATATGAACATGATTTATGAACTTAAAATTTTATTTTACTTCCAAATTAGAGCCGTATGAGGTGAAAATCTCATGTACAGTTTTGTAGAGTAACAGTGAGTAACTTAATTATCAATTTTTCCACTATCACTCCCAAGAAATCAAACTCTGCCCGTATTGAGTTAGCATTTAAGAAAAATTGATAGGCTATACCGTGAGGGGGTTTTTAATCCAACGCTAACTAAGACAATCCAAGCAGAAGAAAGGGCAGAAAGAAGAAAAGCTTCAACTCGAGAAGGAGCTTCCCCATCCGAGTCCACTGCTTGATCTCTTAGTTCTTAAATGTCACGACCCAACCTATGGGCCGGACTGGCACTAGGACCTGGGCCGGCATAAAACCTCCGAAACCCGTAGTAAGCCTTACTGTTCTCAAACCCATGACCAGGCCCACAATTTAGGCCCAATATGCATATAAAATAATTTAAATTAAATTGTTATAATTTCATTTAGGGCCAATTTAACCAAGTAATTTTCAAAAACTAAAATTTGGAGAGCCTAGCTCAACCCTGTTGCATCATTTACAAACTGTTTAAATACCATACAAATCTTCATTTATTAATCTTAAGAATTTAAATTAACTCGATTTCTAACAAAGTCCATACTACCATTAACACATGCAGAGTTTTAGATTTCAAATTTAGAAAATTAATAAAACAATTAAATAGTCGACGTTAAACCTGCAAGGAAGAAAGCAGGTTGTTCTGTAAAAGAACTCCTCCTGTAGCCTGGAAAAATAGGTAAACAGGAGTGAGCGTTCGACTCAGAGAGTAAAATACCAATTTCAATCATAATCTCTATAGCTATCTATAGTTAATGCACCTTGTGGAGTGAAATGCAACATTCTCATAATTTTCATACAATTCATATCATAACAGCAAAAAGGCAATTTGGAGCACTCACACACCCGATAACGTCAAACAATACATATACGGGAACTGATCCCCTATACAGCCCTCTTAATCCAACCTCTGCCAGGGAAGATCTCAAGCCGGACTTTCGCTTAATAAATCAAACACGGGGTCCTAGCGAAGATCTCAAGCCGTGTCTACCCTGAAGGACCGGGTCCTAGCGAATCTCTCAAGCCGTGTCTACCCGTCCTATCCATATCCAACACCATACCACACGCACACCAACGCACGCACACTGCTCCAAATTACCACAAACAACACCCATGGCAATTCATCAATTTAGAATGCAATATAAAATGTGCCTAGTGTTTAACTACATAGATATATACATATAAGTGATGCATGAGCATACCTGAACATATAATAATATTGAAATTATAATTAAAATTAATATTTTACTCATGGTACACCGAGGACTATTGTGGCTGCTGGATGGAGGAAAATAGTTGACATCGATCACCTAATAATTAAATTATAAATTTATTAGTACTAAATCAAAATAAAACTCTAAAGAGACAACAGATAGCCTAATTCTTGTCGGAAATCCGACAGAATTTCCCCTACACCTGGGACCTACCCAACCTGTAAAAAGCTTTAAAATACACTTCTATATCTGCCAATCACACAATCACAACTTCAATCACATCACAAGGCCCCTCCTGGGCCCACCCAAACAGTCAACAACTACAATTTGAAAAATTACAATTTAGCCCCTATAACTAGCCCTTTTGCAAAAACTACCCAAACGAACTCTAAAAATTCTAAAATTTTGCCCCGCAGTCCTTAATAATATTATAAGGCTATTGCAAAAGGAATTGTAATTTTCTAATCACCCATGAATGTTTTACTCAAGAATATTACTCAATTTCATAACTTTTTAACAGCTAACATATTCTTAATTCAACCCAATTCAATATTCACATATTTAAACCTCTATCCTCAAGCTTCAACCAATCATATAAAATTTAAATATCATAATTTCAAATAATCTTATATGCTCATATGCTAAAAATCTAAATAAAATCCCTCTATATTTTTTAAAAATATTCTACAATCACTCAAAAATTCAATAAATACCATAGAATATCTCCAAATAATTTTACTTTCATCATATATTTTTCTTAGAATTTTTCTCCAAATTTTCTTGTTTAAGAAACACTGTATTTATGCTCCACAGACAGAGAAATAATGAAAATAATCTTACCCGAAGCTTATCTGTGTCTCAAAAATTCCAAAAATTTATGAGGAAGCCTCTGGAAGTTGAATCATCTCCAAAGCTCACTGGAGTCACCGCCGGAACCACCGCGCACGGTGGCCAGTCGCCGGCGACATCTGCCAGAATTGGTTACACCAAAATGTTCCTCTCCTCCTCCTGAGTCCATAGGTGGTCTTTAATCGTCGATCCATTGGTCGGATTGTCAAAAATCTTATCGAAAAGTAAAAAAAAAAATCGATTTTCTCTCTCCTCGCCGGCACCAAAAACGGCCACCAAATCTGGTGAGGCTGGTTTCATCTGAAAGGGCTCGCTCTTAGGAGTCCATAGCCGCTAGAATCACTCCAATCGGACGTCGGGATCGCCGGATAAGAGCATTCAAAGTTTGGAACCCCTTTTTTTCTCTCTCTCTCTCTCTCTCTCTCTCTCTCCACTGTTGGCTGGATTCCGGGCTGCTGCCGCCACTGGTGACGTCGCTGGTGAGTAGGAAGCCGCTTGGGAGGTTGCGCGGCCGGTCACCGGAGAAGGAAAGAAGAAGAAGAGAGGGGAGGAGAGGAGAGGAGAGGAGAGAGAATTTTTTGGGGGGGGGGGGGGCTCCTCCCAATTTTTGTTTTGAAAAAATTATTTTTTTTTTTTTTGGTTGTTACATTCTTTCCCCCTTAAGAAAAATTCATCCTCAAATTTTTGAATAAACAAGAGATAAGGAAAAGAAGATTATTAGAACAAGTGCAATCATTACTCCTCCAGCTATGCAGAGATTGGTAAAACATTTATTCTTCAAACTCCTCGTATATTATATATGACATTCTACTGCTCTCTGATTCTACTATAGTGTCCTATTTGTCATCATCTCTTTCTAGAGAGCTCTTATCTTGTAACTATTCATTGACCATTTTTCTGTCATTTCAAGTATTCGCTATACCTCACTGCTCTTGACTTGATGTCTCATAACTTCAATCAACTTGGTGGTTACCTCTCTTTTACTGCATCCTAACATGTCTCTTAGTGATTTTGGTCCCCACTTTTCTATTCTAACAACCTCTGTTCTCCAATGATATAACTTATGTTCCTTATTCCATGGTATCCTATGAGACGTTTTCCTGTAGCACCCATCATAGGCATTCTGTTCAAAATCTTTACTTGTCCTATGACCTTAATAGTCAACACCTATGCATCTTCTTATTTTCATGATACTTCAAATTTCCAATCTATTTGTGTCATCACTAAGGTACCTAGACCAACCTCTATTTATCTTAGGTAACTAGTCAGGTAGAATTCCATCCAAGGGCTAAGTGTACCATTTATCAATATTGAAAAGCAAACTGGGTCTCTTCTCTTATATGACAAAAGTGTTTATATTCCCTGACAACTCAGTCCATGCGACTTTATCGTTTCTCACTCCTCCTCTGGAATGAGAATATCCTGACTTCTTCATAAAGCTTCTTATTATGTGGCCTACTTCTGATACATTGGCACTTAGATCAAGGCTCTACTACTCCTTTAATCTATCATCTCATAATAACTTGTTTTAAACATCTCTTAGTGTGTTCCTAGCATATCTATTCCTTCTTATCATCATCATTATAACTAGCTTTACCGAGCTTTCTTCTTGTCCTTTGGATCTTATCCACTTTCTTTTCCTGTTTCTACTATTGTTGATATCTTTCCAACCTACTGTACTTATTCTTTAACCTTTGCTTTCTCTCATTCTTATACTTTTTCCTTCAAGGATGTCCATCTCATCATCAACTTTAACTTTCTTTTTATTTCTTAGTCCTATCATGATTACTAGTTCCATTACTTCGAGAATTTTAATCTTACGGTTGACTCTTACTAGCACATTTTTCACATATACTGCCCATAGCTTTCCAAACTTCAGCCTCAACTTTTCCCATTAGCAACAATTTTATCTATTGAAACTCATCCACAATTAGTATTTCCTCTAGTTCATAGTTCAGAAGGGTTGCAAGCCCTGATAACTAACTCGATTCAACTCCTGTCACTACCTTGATCGTTCTTCCATACTTAACATTAGGTACACACTTACCATCATTCTCATATCAAGAGATTGTGTATGAATTAGTGCCTACCAAACTCTCAAATAACTAGGTCTCCTTGACTCAGCCTCTGTTCCTTATATAACCCTCTAGAACCAAAGACACAAGCGAAACTTGAAAAGAAAGAAAAATATCCTTTTATATTCAACTACGCCCGATTGTCCATATAATAACGTTTAACCTATGTTTCTTGGTCTTTCTTTTCAAATTTCATCATCTCCTAACACAATTGTATTCTACCTAAAAGGTATCATCTGCATGAACCCTTTACCGTACCATTGTCCTTCCTGACATAACATTTTATAATTTATTAACTTTACTTATACTTGACCTATGATTCATATCTATCATCGTTTATATTGTGCCCTTAACTTTTGTTGAATCATGAAAGATTTCTCTCACTAATAGATTCTTCCAACACTAATTCCACCCTTATCTATGGTCATTAATTTGATCCTTGAACTTTTTAGTGATTTATAACCACCCATACTTGTCACTTTTCGTTCTACCCCTATTGTTGTTCTGTCGTTATTGCTTCACTGCAAAGTGATTCTGTTGATCACACTAAAAATATATGTCTAACTCTAATTTTTGACTCTAGGTCTTTCCACTCTAAATTTTAATATCAAGCCTCTGTGACATTATCCCTCATCTTGCATATTTATATCCCTTATGTTGACTTTTATCCAACTTACTCCTACTGATCTTGCTTCTTTATCTGACAACACAATTCAAGTTACCACAGCATGCTCAACAGTTACTACCTACTTTGGTCGCACCCCTCACCTAATTCCCATTATACTATCAACAACAAAAAGGGTTCTTATTTTATTGCCCCATTATCCTACCTTGGGGGTAGAAAACAGATAAGGTCTAATTCAGATCCTATAACTCTAATATCTAGGCTCAGGCTCCTAACACTACATCATGCTATGAGTATCACATTACTAGATTCCATACCTCCATCACTATTCTCACTAATATGGTCCCATTTTGGGTTCTTCATCCTCGTTATTCACCTTGCCAAGAATAACACTTAGCCTACCCTATATCTTAACTTTGTTCCTTTTATTATGCGCTCTTCAGGTTGTCCTTTCATTTATTTCCTTTGTCTTACCCAAAATAGAACTTGACTATTCTATCCCTGGTTCCATTCTTCTTCCTAACATGACAGTTGTACTTGCTAACTATATCTTTCATAGTCTCTATCGCGTTATCACATATCTGTGCTACTCAGATTTGGTCCTTTGACCACTCTAGCTAGTACTTCCACTGGCATTTAGATTATATTGCATCTGCAATCAGTTGTCTAAACTTTCATTCTGCACTTTCTCTATCCATTGGCCTTCTGTGATTTATCTTCGCTAATTTATTACTCTTAACACTATTATAATTAGATTATACTATTGTTTTGAACAATATGAAGTTAGAAAGGAACTTAGGAAATTGCAGTCATACTTTTCCTGCGTGATCTCTATTCTTACCCTTTTAGACTACATACTACCCCCTACTACTTTAGGGAGGGGATCTGTAGCAACTCTAATTTTTCATATCCATTTAATTAGCTGAAACTTAAAATACTAGGTATCCAAACCCGTCATTCAATTTAAAGGCTTACATACATCTTGATCTTACATCTTAAAATTCCTACATGGAACTTGTACCCTCTCCAGAACACCTGAGCTAACGGCTCTCTATCTCATGCTACAATCCCATTTGGGACACTACTCCGTAAGTCATCATTATCAGTAATAACCTTCGATCCCTTTGAAAAGATAGGACTATACTCTAACTTACTGCAACAAAGGTACTACATTTACTACCTTGCCAAAACCATGTCAAATTAATGACTCTCTTATCATATCATAGATCTGTAAATCATCAATTCATAGTTCCGACCTTCCCTAGGTAGTAGGGTTGTACTTTACACCTTGCTGATACACACAAGGTATACTACTCTCACTAAGCTCTAAGCAAAACGTCTATCGTACTGCAAAAACCATCCAAAATTCCATACCGAAGACCAGATTGTCTCACTCTATAGATGTCACCTTTACTTTGCAACTAATCCGTAACCTCTGGTCTGATGGCAACTCTTGATGTAACTCAAGCTCATGCTAGGGTAACCAAGTTACTGACTCTAGTTACCACCAAACTGTGATCTTTCGATATTCTAGCTCTAGATCCCTAACTAGGAGTTTCCAACTCCTCTGCAGATATAGAACTCTGTTCTGGCATAACTATACCAAAATAGAGGCCATCCGCAAACACCCTCATTATGGAGCACTACGAGGATGCATGTAGCTCTCCACAATAATCTCATATCGATACTATAATCTGCAGCTTACAGAGCAGACATCGAGAACATTGTATAGTTACTACAATACGTCCTGATCGACTAGGTCTCCTAATCTCTTATCTCTCTGGAATCTACTATTATCATAAACTTACTCTGACTGGGTCATCCACTGATGACTGCTAGTAGTGGTATCCTCATCCTTATCTAGGGCAACTGTACTTTCAAGACTCACCTTTATGTACTCATGCCTTACACCATATAGGCATGACACTTAAATCCATACTGACAGAAACATAACATTTCTTGGAGTACGTATCCTCATGACCAACCTTAACATGTCTGCTAACTCTATTTCACATTTCTATGTACTCCACGAAAATCAAGACACAAACTGAGGCACTTTTATATTTCCTGAGGTATAACGCAGAATCTAGAAATAAAGAATTACAGAAAAAGACAAAACAGAATCCTATACTCCACATGTAACATCCTAACAAGACTCCTTTTACACTCCCAAGTATATTGTTTCCCATGAATCTGGAGCCTAAGCTCTGATACCAACTTTGTCACGACCCAACCAATGGGCCAGACCGGCACTAGGACTTGGGTCAGCATAAAGCCCCCGAAGCCCGTAGTAAGCCTTACTGTTCTCAAACCCATGACCAGGCCCACAATTTAGGCCCAATATGCATATAAAATAATTTAAATTAAACTGTTATAATTTTATTTGGGGCCAATTTAACCCAGTAATTTTCAGAAACTAAAATTTGGGGAGCCCAGCTCAACCCTGTTACATCATTTACAAACTGTTTAAATACCATACAAATCTTCATTTATTAATCTCAAGAATTTAAATTAACACGATTTCTAACAAGGTCCACACTACTACTAACACATGCGGAGTTCTAGATTTCAAATTTAGAAAAATAATAAAATAATTAAATAGTCGACGTTAAACCTGCAAGGAAGAAAGCAGGTTGCTCTATAAAAGAACTCCTCCTATAGCTTGGAAAAATAGGTGAACAGGAGTTAGCGTTCGCCTCAGAGAGTAAAATACCAATTTCAATCATAATCTCTATAGCTATCTATAGCTAATGCACCCTGTGGAGTGAAATGCAACATTCTCATAATTTTTATACAATTCATATCATAATAGCAAAAAGGCAATTTGGAGCACTCACACACCCGATAACGTCAAACAATACATATACGGGAGCTGATCCCCTATACAACCCTCTTAATCCAACCTCTGCCAGCGAAGATCTCAAGCTGGACTTTCACTTAATAAACCAAATACGGGGTCCCAGCGAAGATCTCAAGCCGTGTCTACCCCGAAGGACTGAGTCCCAGCGAATCTCTCAAGCCGTGTCTACCCGTTTTGTCCATATCCAACACCATACCACACGCACACCAACGCATGCACACTGCTTCAAATTACCACAAACAATACTCATGGCAATTTATCAATTTAGAATGCAATATAAAACGTGCCTAGTGTTTAACTACATAGATATATACATATAAGTGATGCATGAGTATACCTGAACATATAATAATATTGAAATTATAATTAAAATTAATATTTTACTCACGGTACACCGAGGACAATTGTGGCTGCTGAATGGAGGAAAATAGTTGACATGGATCACCTAATAATTAAATTATAAATTTATTAGTACTAAGTCAAAATAAAACTCTAAAGAGACAACAAACAGCCTAATTCATGCCGGAAATTCGGCAGAGTTTTCCCTATACCTGGAACCTACCAAACCTGCAAAAGGATTCAAAATACACTTCTATATCTGCCAATCACACAATCACAACTTTAATTACATCACAAGGCCCCTCCTGGGTCCACCCAAATAGTTAACAACCACAATTTAAAAAATTATAATTTAGCTCCTATAACTAGCCTTTTTGCAAAAACTACCCAAACGAGCTCTAAAAATTCTAAAATTTTGCCCCACAGTCCTTAATAATATTATAAGGCTATTGCAAAAAGAATTGTAATTTTCTAATCACCCATGAATATTTTACTCAAGAATATTACTTAATTTCATAAGTTTCCAACACCTAACATATTCTTAATTCAACCCAATTCAATATTCACATATTTAAACCTCCATCCTTAAGCTTCAACTAATCATATAAAATTTAAATATCATAATTTCAAATAATCTTATATGCCTATATGCTAAAAATCTAACTAAAATCCATCTATATTTTTCAAAAATATTCTACAATCACTGAAAAATTCAACAAACACCATAGAATATCTCCAAATAATTTTGTTTTCATCATATATTTTTCTTAGAATTTTTCTCCAAATTTTCCTGTTTAAGAAACACTGCATTTATGTTCCACAGACAGAAAAATAATGAAAATAATCTTACCCGAAGCTTATCTGTGTCTCAAAAATTCTAAAAATTTATGAGGAAGCTTCTGGAAATTGAATCATCTCCAAAGCTCACCGGAGCCACCACCGGAACCACCGCGCACGGTGGCCTGCCGCTGGTCGCCGGCGACATCTGCTGGAACTGATTACACCAAAATGTTCCTCTCCTCCTCCTGAGTCCATAGGTGGTTTTGGATCGTCGATCCATCGATCGAATTATCGGAAATCTCGTCGGAAAGTAAAAAAAAAAATGATTTTCTCTCTCCTCGCTGGCACCGGAAACGGCCACCAAATCCGGCGAGGCTGGTCTCATCTGAAATGGCTCGCTCTTAGGAGTCTATAACCGCTGGAATCACTCCAATCGGACGTCGGGATCGCCGGATATGAGCATTCAAAGTTTGGGACCCCTTCTTTTTTTTTTCTCTCTCTCTCTCCACTGTTGGCCGGATTCCGGGCTGCCGCCGCCACTGGTGACGTGGCCGGTGAGTGGGGAGCCGCTTGGGAGGTCGCCGGCCAGTCATCGGAGAAGGAAAGAAGAAGAAGAGAGGGGAGGAGAGGAGAGGAGAGGAGAGAAATTGGGGGGGGGGAGGGGGGGGGCGCACTCCTCCCGATTTTTGTTTTGAAAAAATTAATTTTTTTTTTGGGTTGTTATATTAAAAGAGCTGTAACATAGCCTAATATCATTATACTTACATGCATTATTAACTACTGAGATTGGAGAGCGAGCAATAAGATTTTGAATTGATGCATATAAATTAAAAGACCCGAAGTAGCAAATCCTTGAGTAAAAAAAGTATTTGGCACAGTTATTGCGCTTAAAAAATTTTTATGTATAGAATTTTAATATATATTCCTTTATGACTTCTCAGTTTAATTTAATTAATCAAACTCCAAAAAAAGGCAAGAAATTAGTGGGATGATTGGATTTTGGTTGCCGCAGCTAGGGGTGGCCACGGTCCGGTTTTGAACCGGAACCGAACAGGAACCGGTTCGGTCAAAACGGACCAAAACCTGTCAAAACCGGAATCGGCTTCAAACCGGACTGAAACCGTCATTCTGCGGTTTGGTTCAGGTTCATATTTTTTAAGAACCGTGAATCGGCGGTTCCGAACCAAATTGAACCGACGATTTCGAACCGGATTAAACCAGCGATTTAAATATAAAAAAATTCAATAAATATGTTATGTCACTCCTAATTCACTTATATATATCATTAATTCTCTACACAATTATTCTCTGCATTTTCTTCAATTCTTAATATTTTTTCAATTTTTTTCAAATTCTCTAAATAATTATTTTCTACACTAATTTTAATTTTCAATACTCTCTCAATTTTCCTACTTTATTATTTTATATGCTTACTAAAATTTTTAATACTATCTCAATTACTTTGTTATTACTTTAAATCCTCAATAAAATTTCCAATACCCACTATTTTAATTTTTTTTCTCTTTTATAATTTTTAATTATCAATTATTATATAATTTTTTAAAAAAGGCAAGTAATAGAACTAGAAATTTTTTATTCATCTAAATCCTAAAGGGATATATAGGTAAAATTAAGTTCATACACTTTTTGCTAATTTCTTAAAAAAAAATTAATTTCATCTCTAGTTTTTTAATCAGGGTCAAGTCTTTATTTATTAAATTTTTCTTAAAGATAAATTATTTTCTTTCTTTTTTTTTCTTATTTTATTTTGATTGAAAGATTTCTAAGAAAAATTAAAATATTTTTACAAATATAACTTAAATTTTGAATTAATAAAATTTTTCTCTAATTTTTTTTGTCTAAGCTACCCTTAAATCATCCCTAAACCGCTTCCAAACCGTCCTCCAAACTATTTTGAACCGTTCTTTTTTGAACCGCCCTTCAAACCGTTTTAAACCGGGGCTCAAACCGGAACCGGTGGTTCAGGAACCGTCTTCCAAACTGTTCCCTAGCGGTTTGGTTCAGGTTCATGATTTCATTGAACCTAAACCGGCGGTTGAGGAACTGTAATCGGCGGTTCCTGAACCGTGGCCACCCCTAGCCGCAGCTGCTTTTCCCCTGCCTTGTTTTCTCCAAAAAATTACCCGATGCAATCCCTTATTCTCTCCCTCTTTTTTTTTTTTTTATGAGCCCTTTGGTAAATTTCTAATAACCCCTCTCCTTTTCTCTTTGTTTTTACTTGTCTCTTGAATGTTCCATAATTATCTAGTTGCATAACCCCACTTTCTCTCTCTCTCTCTCTCTATCTCTATAGAAAATTCCCCCAACATAAACCCAATAGTTATACCCCATACTGCTACATATTATTATTCTAATATTAGGACTAGGGTGTTACAACATCTCTAACATTTTATTTTGACATATTATTTTGTCTTTTTTACTTTTACTTATTACATTCTTTAATATCACTTTGTATTTTTTGCTTTATAATGAATTAAATTATTTTAATTATTTACCTTGTGTGGATGTTCACACTACTTGTTTAATTCTTATACCTATTTTACTCCACAGACAGTATAGCCATGGATGTGTTTTCTAGCATTGGAAAATTTGGAGATTTCTTGATTGAGCCAATCGGGAGACAATTTGGCTATTTGATTCATTACAGCAGTAACATTGAGACTCTTCAGAATCAAGTTCAAATACTAGAAGCAGCGAGGGAAGACGTGAAGGCATCCATTGATGCAGCAAAAAGGAATAGTGAGGACATCAGAAAAGAGGTTCATAAGTGGACAGTAATGGTTGATGGGATCCTGTCGGAGGCTAAGAGACTTCTTGACAAGGCTTCCAAAGCAAGGTTTTATAATTTGGCTTCCCATTATCAGCTAAGCAGGAAAGCGGAAAAGAAAACAATTGCAATTAAAGATCTGAAAAATGAAGGTAAGTTTGATAGAGTTTCCAATCCTGCACCTCCACCAACGTTATTGTTTCCATCTCAAGAAGATATTGTGATTTCCGAAAGCAGAGAACTGGTAATAGAGGAGATTATGGGGGCTTTGAAGGACAACAAAACCAACTTCATTGGGATACATGGAATGGGAGGGGTTGGTAAAACTACTCTGGTGAAAGAAGCTGCTAAAAGAGCTCAAGAAGATAGGCTTTTTACAATTGTTGCAATGGCTGTGGTGTCACAAACCGTTGATGTGACAAAGATTCAAGACCAGATAGCAGAGATGTTGGGTTTGGAATTGGATAAGAAAAGCAGTGAACAAGTAAGAGCAAGCCGGTTGCATGCTAGACTGAAGGACGAGAATAGAGTCCTCATTATCTTGGATGATATTTGGGCTAGACTTGATCTTGCAACTGTGGGCATTCCATTTAGCCATTATTATGCAGGTTGCAAAATTATGGTCACAACACGTCGTAGACAAGTATGCGACACTATGGTTGACTCAAGAAGCCAGACTGCAAAGATCATCCCTATTGATATTTTATCGGAGAAAGAATCATGGGTCTTGCTTAAAAAGAATGCTGGCGATGATATTGAGTCTCCAACGTTGAATTCTTTTGCAAAAGATATTCTCCGAGAATGTGGAGGCCTGCCTATAGCTCTTGTAACGGTTGGAAGGGCAATGAGAGGCAAACATCCTGACGAGTGGCAAGTGGCAGTTGAGAAGCTTAGGAAATCACAGCCACAAATCATTGAAGGGATGCATAAAGATGTGTACAAATGCCTCCAGTTAAGCTATGATTACCTTCAAAATGAGGAAGCCAAGAAAGTTTTCAATCTGTGCAGTTTATTTCCTGAGGATTTTAACATCCCAGTAGAATACCTAGTAAGATATGGGATTGGACTGAATATATTTGAAGATGTTGCGAGGGTGGAGGATGCAAGACGAAGTGCTCATTCTATCATAAAAAGTCTACAAGATTCCTCTTTGTTATCGGCAAGTGATCAGAAAGGCTGCGTCAAAATGCATGATGTTGTGCGTGATGTCGGCTTATCAATGGCATCAGACTATTTTGTGAGGGACAGCGTCAAAAAGTTGGAGAGCTGGCCAAGTATGGAAAATATGAAGCGTTACACTGGCATCTCAATAATGCAAAATGAGATTTCTCAATTTCCTGACGCTTGGGATTGCCCAAATCTCAAGATATTGTCGATAGTGGACATTGATGGCGTTCAGCAGTTGCATATGCCAAAAGCAGTCTTGGCAAGGATGAAAGCCCTTCAAGTTTTTCGTCATCACAGTAAGCATTATTTGAATCCCTTGGAACCAGAATTTGGTCAATTAAAAAATCTCCGAACACTAATTCTTCAGAATTATTTTATTGGAGACACCACTGCATTTGGGGAACTGAAGATGCTTGAAATTCTTTGGCTCTCCAAGTGTAAGTTCCAAGAGCCATTCACTACAATAGGGAGGTTGACTAATCTAAGGTTGCTGGACGTGGAAGGTTGTTTTCATTCTGACCGCTTCTCTTCCATATTTCCTGCCAATGCTATATCTAGTTTGTCCCAACTAGAGGAATTGTACATGCTTTCTTTACGTGAGTCATCCTTTGAAGACTTTAACATAACTGAGTTGAAATCATTGTCTCGCTTGACCACCCTTACAATTAGAATTCCTACCATTCCTCAAGGCTTCGTGTTCCCAGATTTGAAGGTTTTCAAAGTATACCTGCAAGGAGCCAGAGTGAGACTTTCTCAACGGATTCGCAATCTTATTCGTGCTGATTCCTATATACAGCCCCATTATCTGCATCTTTATGGGAAAGATACCACAATTTTCTCGTTGGATTGCCTTAAGCCATTACTGCCGAAAACAAGTTATCTACATTTAGAATCATTTGAGGATTTAGAGAATGTCATTCCTCGCTTATTATTAGATGGAGATAGTTTGAAAACTCTGGAAATTTTCGATTGTGATAATTTCAAGTACCTTATCAATGTTGAAGAATTGACTGTTTGCGCTCCACTCAATCCACAGCAACAATTCAAGCAACTTGAAGTTCTTAGAGTGCGTTCTTGCTTTCCATTGGAGTATATATTTGAAAAGGAAGGAACGCCTCTCTGTTTAAGAGAACTTCAGCTGTCATCTTTGGAAGGATTGAAGCACATATGGAAGTGCCCTAGTGAGTTGTTGCACCTGCGCAATCTACAAATTGTAAGGATAGCAAAATGTGACAAATTGGAAGTCATCTTTCCTGCTTCTATTGCACAAGGACTTGAGCAGCTGAAACGACTGGAATTGTCTGATTGTGATAAATTAGAAGCAATTGTTGCAGAAAGACAAGAAAGGGAGGAGACGATTGACAATGTGGTGTTCTGTCAATTAACAAAGATTTCACTAAACAGACTTGTCAATCTTAAGGCTTTTTGCATGGATAACTTACCTTTCAAATGGCCATCCTTGGAAATGGTAGAGGTGAGCAATTGCCCTAAAATGAAGACATTTGCTGTTTCTGAGGGAAGCCAGAGCACACCAAATTTGAAGATGATCAAAGCAAACAACAATTGCATAATACTTGATGGAACAGACTTAAACACAGTCATACAAAATCACTACAAAGAGGAGGTATATGCCTTTATCATTTTAATTGTTTTTAATATGTTGTAGCTCTTGTTTCCATTCATCTAATTTACTTACCTCTGCTTCATCAATATATAGATTTATTAATCTATAAAGCAGCGTTTGATCACACTTATTCAGACTTCCACGCTTGTGTGACATGATGTTTGTATTTGTGATTTAGGGAGTTGCAAGTCCAAGCAACTAACAACTGAAGATGTGTACAGAGTTTGTTGGCAAGGCAAATAAAACAGAGGTATTGATTGAAAATAACTTATATGAACTTCTTCCAGCTTAACTGCTTCTAAAGAATTTCTGTTCTTATATTTTTCTCATCATTATTCTTTCTTTCTCTTTTAGGTGCAAGGTTCTTCCTTAATCCTTCAATGATATATCAATGCATCAAGAAGGTGGCAAATGGCAATATGGAGTGTTTTCTATTCATGATAGGTTCAATGTTAGGCATTAAATAAAGGTGATAGTTTGTCTACTTATGATATTATTAGTATTTTCATAAATTTGGCCTGCTTTGCTTAGTACCATAAGGATGGACAGGCTGATAATTTTTCTTTTTTTTTTTTTGGTTATTCGTGGAGTTCATATGTTAAATGCAAGACTACAATAAGAGATTTTCGGCACCTGTTGCTTTTATCTCTGTTTCCATTCTATCTCTGGGCTAGGTTTATTTGATATTTGTCTTTTTCCAGTGATTAAAAATTGTATTCAATTATTATCTTGAAAGTGTAGAGAAATAATTTCAAATGAGTGTCTTCAACAGGAGGTTAGCATATGTTTTCAACCATCCATGAAATGCAAGCTAGAGAGAAAGATAAGGGGGGAAAATAAATAAATAAATAAAGAGGGCTTGGTATCTATTTCCACTTTTCCCCTCTAACAAGGAAAGGATTAAACAAGAAAAAGAATAACTTTGCCTTCCCTGTGAGAATATATTTGTGATTTCAATCCCCATTTGCTATTTCCTGGAATTTCTTGGCAGCTGGAAGCTATCCAAAGAAAAGAGATCAGGTATGCTCAAAATCTACTCTTCTGTTGGATTATTTTTAATAATTAACTTGCATAATCCTTCATATAATTTATAATGTCTATATTAATTCTATCCTTTATTAGTTGTTTTTACGGCTTGCTATGACAGTACATTTTGCCTGAATTCTATTTGATCGCATGCTTATCATGTTATAAATATAGTATCATGAAGTTAAAATATTTAGTGAAAGAATAGCCTCAATCATATTTCTATAATTATAGTTAAAAAAAGGGTGAATTACAAGTTAGTGGCTAATATAGGTTAAAAATCATAAATCATTTTTTTTTTAGAAATAATTTAATTCCAAAAATTTGATTTCATTTGTTAATTAATTTATATCATCTAAATTAATCGTTAATTTCATCATATTCTTTTTAATTTGAAACAAAGTAGTCCTATAAATTAGTTTTATTAACAAAATAATCTCTATGTCTAAATTTTATATTTAAGTAATTATTTATTTTACATATTTAAATAATTATATGTTTTATAAAATATTAAATATTAATAATTATAATCATTTAAATATAAAATACTAAAAAATAGTAATTAGATATAATAATATGATTTTTCAAATAGTAAAAATAGCCGATAACAAATAATATATTTTTACTAAATTCTTAAATTTTTATATTATGATATATAATTTTGTAAAAAATTAAATTATTTGCAGTAACTTTTTTAATAAATATATAATTATAAAAATTCTTTTAACGTGATTTTCAAGAAAAAAATTATACAAATAGTTTATTTTTATATAATCTAACTTAATTTATTTTTTCAATACATAATCACACATAAGTCATTTAAAATGATAATTTATTCATAATTTAAATGTCTTCTTAAAAATTATATTTTAAATTAAATTTTCATTGAAATTTATTGTTTGAAAAATTAAAATATATTTTATTTTAAATGAAAATTAATTTAGAATGAAAGTAAAAATAAACTTCATTGTATAATTTTTTCAAATCAATTCAACATTTGGATGTATAATTAGAAAAAAAAAATAAATGATTTTAAAGTTTATATTTAAATAATTATAAGTATTTTAAAAACTTTATTAAATATAAAAACAAAGCTCCTACACCATTCTACTTTGAGCTATACCCCCTCAAATCATCAAAAAAGAAAGGCAACAGACCTACAGGAGGATCCCTAAGGCTTACAGTCTCCAAAGAGAGCACAACAGCAGCATTTGCAAGCCAAGCAACGCAAACATGTGCCTCTCTGTAAACATGAGAGATTTGAATCTCCTAATCCAAACTCAACAACTTAAGAATATGAAGAACAATGGTTCTGGCTGATCCTGGCTCATTACATTCCTTGAGAATTCTCACTACTAGCTGATTATCACACTCTAAATGTAGCTTTCGGAAGCCCAGACACCAAGCAAGCTTTAATCCTTGGAGAATAGCCCAAAGCTCTGCTTCTAGAACCAAACATTGCCCAAAACTCCCCATGAAACCCCACTGCCAAAGCCCCAACTCATTCCTAATAAGACCTCCCCCATAAGCCAGCTTTGAACCACCTCTTACTGAACCATTAGTATTCAGCTTGAACTAAGAATGGCTAGGAAAAGTCCAGTTAATCCATTTCTGAACAATACCAGAAGCCATCTCAGTCAACAAAGGAGAATTCTCCACTAGCCAAGCCTGCATGGCCTGATCCACAACTTCTTGAACCATAGGCCGAGAAGACACAAAATCCTGATTGAACAGCATGCCATTTCTTCTCTTCCAAGGAATCCCACAGCCTGTTCCAAAAAGTAAAGACCAAGGAATAAAATTCTTCCTCTTCTCATTATTCTTTAAATTCAAAGGACGATTCAAAGACCAAGCAAAAGGACGATTCAAACTCTTCCAAAGCTCTCTAGCAACAACACACTCACGTAAAACATGAAAAATAGATTCAGCAGCAATTAAGCAACTAGGACAAGTCTCGTCCACACCAATGTGTCTTCTCCTTCTTTCCACATTAGTAAGAATGGCATTATGCATAACCAACCATAACAATGACCTAACACGTTGAGGTCCCTTCCACTTCCAGATCATCTCCCAATTTGCCTCCTTGATATTCCAATTACTACTACAAAAAGCAAAGTATGTTGTTTTAATAGAAAACCTACCACAGCTTGAACCTACCCAATAAACCTCGTCAGGTCCAAGATCACTTCTAGTGGGCGGAACCACTGCTATTAAGTGCAACATATTCAAATTCGAATATAGTTTCAAAACATCTCAATCCTAGTCAGCTCCCCTAACCACAAAATGCTTAACTTTTTCTCTAATAAATTCAACAGAACACTTCTCACAGTCCTATCATTCAAAATTCCAATCTCAGGTATCCAAGCATTAAGCCAAAAGCTTATATTACTTTCATTACCAAAAGACCAACAAAGAGAACTCTAAAAATTGTCAAACGCACCTTGAATGTTGCTGCAAACAGGCGAGCAATTTTTAACATAAGGCAACTTCGGGATAGGTTCATCTGCCACTTTATATTTATTCTTAAGAACTTGAACCCAAAGCGCTGATGACTCCTAAACAATTCCCCAACCAAGCTTCATGATAAAAGCATGATTCAACACACCCATTTTCCGAAAACCCAATCCACCACTAGATTTAGGTTGTTGAATTTTATTCCAAGCAACGAGAGCCATTTTATTAACTTGATCATTTGATTCCCAAATAAAATGCCTACAAGCTTTCTTAACCTTAGCACAAATAGCCACTGGCAGCTTAATAGATTACATGGAGTAGATTGGCATAGCAGAGATCACCGACTGAGCTAAGGTATTTCTGCCATCTAAAGATAAATGATAAGCATTCCACCCCAAAAGCCTCAATTGGACTTTATCTAAAATATAGCGACACGTGACTTTCTTAATCCTCGAATGAAAAAGAGGAACTCCTAAATATTTCCCAAAATCCTTTGTCTCCTTAAAACCCAAATGCTCACTTAACACCTTTGACATCTCCCATCAACATTTTTAGAGAAATAAACTTGAGTCCTAGCAACATTAACCTTCTGCCTCGGAATACTGTGAAAATCCTCCAACACCTCTATGAACCACCTCAACTTGATCCAAAGAAGCCTCAACAAACAAAAACAAATCATCAGTAAAGAACAAATGAGTAAGGTGAGGTCCTTTCTTCGAAAATCTAATAGGCTTCCATTTACCCTGCCCAATAGCAACAGAAATTCCATGAGCTAGCCTTTCCATGCACAAAACAAATAAATACAGCGACAATGGATCACCTTGTCTTAACCCACGCCTTGGAAAGAACTGCTCAATCACCTCACCATTCTATAAAATTTGCATCGCTGAAGATAAAACACAATTCATAATAACACAAACTAAATTCAGAGATAGACCCATATCACATAATGTATCATTCAAAAAACTCCAACACAAATGATCGTATGCCTTCTGAAGATCAACTTTTATAGCCATCCATCCCTTTCTACCTACTTTCCTTCTCATAGAGTGCCTCACTTCTTGCGTTATAACTATATTATCCGTTATCTTCCTACCCTTCACAAAACTGGTTTAAGTAGGACCAATTACAAAAGACATCACCTTTTTCAACCTATTAGCAATCACTTTAGTCATAATCTTGTACAAGACAAAGCACAAGCTAATAGGTCTGAATTGAGAAATAGAGACTGGACCTTGTATTTTGGGAACCAGAGCAATAAAAGTATTATTCATAGCCCTCTCCACCAAACCTCTCCCTAAGATTCTCTGAACTTCTTCACACATATCCTTCCTAACCACGACTAGGATTTTTGAAAAAAATAGCATGCAGGCCATTAGGCCCCAAAGCCTTCCAAGGCTTCATTTCAAAGAGAGCTACTTTGATCTTCTTATCCAAAAACAAAGAATCCAAACCCTTAAGGCAATCATCACTAAGGGTAGGAAAAAGACCCCTCAGTTTGTAACAACTATTCTTTATATCATCATCCAAATAAAGCTTGGAAAAGAAATCTATAGCAAGCTTCTTTAAAGTACCTTGCTCCTCTAACCGATTCCCTTCTTCATCTTTCAACACAATAATTCTATTACATTTTCTTCTTTTAATGGTTCGTTGATGAAAATATGAGCTATTCTTATCATCCCATTGAATCCATTCTGACCTCGACTTTTGAAACCAGATAAGCTCCTCACGATATAGAATAACATCAAGCTCTCTACGGAGTTGACATTCCAATTCCATCAAATGAGAGGAAGTCCTATTCTCAAGTACTCTTTGAATCCCCTCTATCCTAGCAAGTAATTGCTTTTTAAAATGAAACACATTCCCAAACACTTTACCATTCCATTCCTTCAAATCATTAGCAAAACCAACAATTGTCTGCATCAAAGATCCTCTCCTAAGCCAAGCTTGCTTAACAAAATCAGGATACTAACTATGATTAAGCCACGCCATTTGAAATTTGAAAGCCTATTTCTATTAACCGGGGGAGACCAACTCTGGAGCCTAACTAATTGAGGCCTATGATTAGAATGAATCCATGGAAGACGTAAAACATCCGCTTCAGGGAATTTCAAACTCCATGGTCCATAATAAAAAGCTCTATCCAATCTTTGATATAAGCTTCCACGCTTCCAAGTAAATTTAGGACCCCTAAACACCAGCTCAGACAAAGCAGCTGAAGCAAAACAAGATACAAATTGATTACTAATCCCTGACCTTCTATTCAACCCACCTTGTCTGTCCTCAGAAGAGAGCAAAGCATTAAAGTCCCCAACAAGAAGCCAAAGATCAGAAATACTATCATTAAAAATCGAAAGCTTATGCCAGAGAGAATTTCTAATCGAAGCCACCAGACTGCCACAAATAGCAGTAAAGAAAATAACTGGCAATCCTGAATCCATGATCTACATATGGATGAATTTATGATTATTCTCAATCACCTTCACACTCCATGGCCTATTCCATAAAACCCAGATGCCTCCCAAAAAGTCTCGAGCCTTAACTCGATGAGAGAACGAAAAACCAATTTTATGAATCACTCTATCTGCTTTAACACTACTAACCTTAGGTTCAACAAGCAATAACATGATAGGCTTATAATTATCCAAAAACATACAAAGAATTCTAAAAAGATCACAATTAGAAGCCCCTTGGCAACTCCAAATAATCATCGATATAAACAAAGATAGAAGAAAGAAAACCTAAGTTTAATCCCTGAGATAAGGATCAAACGGCTCCTTCTCCCCAAAATCAGAGTACTTTTTTTCCTCCCCTGATTCATCATCCTCATCTTCACTATTTTCACCATTCACCTCCATATCCTTTAATTCATTCTTTGAAGGAGAAAAAACATCACCCGCCTCATCAACATTTCCTTTATCTGGAGGTTGCCCACCAAACTCGTTTGGAGTTAAATTCGATAGCCTCGAATTCAGATATATCCTTTTACAAGGATCGCCCTCATTAGGTGAATTGGAATAATTCTCCTCAATCCTAACCACCGTATGACATTCTGGATCTAATGAAGGCCAGGAAACCTTTTGAGGCCCAAAAGATTGTCTCATGTGAGTCCCAACCTCCTGTCTCTTGGCTTGGAACTCAAAAAGATCCCTTTTAGACCCAGCAGCCCTAATTGTACCACCACGGCACCCTTATCCTTTGGCAAAGAAAATCTCACATTATCGATCGTTTGAGGAACCACCACTCTATCACCACCTTCCAAATTTGCAACAACCTCTAAATCATCTGCTAAGTGGTTAAAACGAGATCCTCGAAAATTTTGAGAACTATCATGCCTGACCTGATTCCTCTTTGCCCGATAAGTGACCACTATCCACGGCCCAAAACCACCCTCTTGTCCTTTCGTCTCCATTTGAGCATTCTCTGAAACCTTCCCTCCATACCCTTCCTTTGGAGCTTGTTTAAAAGAGCAAAACACCTTCCTGTGCCCAATTCTACCACACTCAAAACATAATTTTAGGATATTCTCATACTCCACCTTTTGGACTCTCCCATTAATAAGCAACTGAGATGCGAAAGGCTCACTGAGATCCATAGAGACCGCTAACCGAGCAAAATTCCCCCTCATCAAATCGCTAGTATTGTAATCGATCTTGACTACATGACCACTAACAGAACCAATCACACTGAGGACTTGCTTTTGATAAGGATGAATAGGGAGACCTGGAAATCTCATCCAAATCATAGCTATACAAAAGCTAATATCCTGAATATCAAATCCTAGATGCCAAGGTTGCACAAGCAGATAACTTCCTTGCATCAACCAAGGTCCATCCAACAAAGCCCGATGAAAATCCGTTTCATTAGTAAACTTAATGAGGAAATAATCATTACCTAGCTCCCAAATCTTAGCCCCTGTAGGATTCCAAAGCGCGTTCAATCGATTGCATAAAGCCTTATAGCCAATACGACAACCCAAGAGCCTCACAACCATTGCTCTCTTCCATTGCTTAGCCAGTTCATCCTGTAGATTATCAAATATTGCTATCTCTAGTATTTGCCTTAACTTCATGATAGTAATATCCTTCTCCCCGATGACTACATTCTCAAAGACCCCATTCTCGTCCCCTTCTACCTTTATCTCCGCTCCATACACTACCTTATCTCGAAAAAACACATGGCCAGGAACAAAATTATGGTGTTCCTCTCGGTGCTTCACCTTCTTTGTGGCCCTATCCGCTTCTCCAAGAAATGTTCCATCCGCCCCTCTAGAGAGAAAACCCTCCATTCCCTTTTTGATGTATAAACCTATCTAAATTGGGAAAATATTTAATACATGCTTTGTATATATTTGTGGAAAATATTATTCATTATGTCCAAATGTTTATCTTTCTGTTTGCCCATAACTGAACCTTATTTCATGGCTTAATTTTGTGCTAACTTGGCATCATTTTAAAAATAGAAAAAGAGAAAGACCAAAATAATTTCACCTACACATGTATATCACCCACCCTGCATCTCTCTCTTCCTCTAATCAATGCTACCCAACCATTTTCCATGAAATCCACAATCTTAAATATAATTCTAACAACTCATCAAATTAACGCAAAGGTCTCAAATAGATGAAAAAAGAAAATAAGAAGGATAAAAATTGTTCTTCCATTTTAAGGTCTCTACCATGACTAGTGAAAAGCTCAAGCACAAACAGAGTCCAAAATTGACTTACTCAACATAATTGAACCTCAAGACCACTTGGGACAAAGGGAGAGGGGGGGCTTTGAAAAGGTTTTTATAGTGACCAGAAAAGGCAAGGAATGAGTTAAAAAAAATGAGTTTTGCTGTGTATTTTGCTCAGAAAGCTGGAGTGGATAGGTTTTCGGTTGGCTCACTCTCCCTCCTCCCTCAATTCTTTTTTTTTTTTCGATGCCCCTACTCTTCCCATTCTTGTTTCTTCTTTCCTTCTTTTTTTTTTTTTTTTTTTTTTCTTCGCTCTCTCCCTTTTCCCCCATTTTTTTTTAAATAAAAACAAAAAATGATTTTTTAATTTAAAAAATAAAAAATATTCATATCTTTTATAATTAAAAAAAATAAATCATTGTAACCCTTTTTAAAAATATTTTTATTTTTAAAGTTTTTAAATATGTGTTATTCATTTATTTTATAATAATATAATTAATTTTTTATTATTGTAAATAATTTTTTTTAAAATTTATAGTATAATTTTGATTATAATAAATTCATAGTTTTCCATTTGGAAAATAAAATCTTTATTATAAAGAAAACAATGAAAAATAACTTAAAGCTATTTTTAAATTTTAATTAAATTTTGAAAAATTAAAAATATCAATAGAAATTTCTGCACTCTTCACCTATTGCATTCTTTTTTTTTTCTTTTAATTGTAGAGGCTTCTCTTTTGTTTTCTTTTAAACCCCATATATTATCATTATTGTTATTTTTACAATTATAAAAAAAATACAAGCATGACAATGTGAGTATATTATATTCCATTGTATCAGCAATCATCATCAGAAAATAATAAAAGTAAAAAATGTGACTGTATTGTTAGATAGTCATCTTTATTACTATAAGAGGATAATTAAAAAAAAAAGGAGAAGAAGAAGAAGAAAATTGTGAAGACGACCAAGAAGAAGGAGAACAAGAGTATGAGGTTTTAATTTTTAGGGATTCATTTTTATTTATATATTTTTTTATTAATTTAACATTCCTTACAAGTTATCTTATATAAAATCACCATTATATGGTACTTCTTGCGTAATACACATGTATACAATCCATCACATTCTCGGCAATCATGTAAATATGAGTTTTTACTCTTTCATAATTTATGGAAAACTCAAGTTTATATAAAAGCAAAAAACACTAAAATCTTATCTGCCCATTGCACCAAATAAATTCCCTTAACTATATATATGCTCATGTTTTGGAACTCAAACTCAATGTGGAGAGTCATGCATGGTTTTAATTACTTTGTGTGGATGTTCACAATACTGTTTTAATTTTTATACCTATTTTTAGTCCACAGACAGTATAGCCATGGATGTTGTGATTTCTATCTCTGGAAAAATTGGAGAACTCTTGATTGAGCCAATCGGTAGACGATTTGGCTATTTTATTCGCTACAGCAGTAACATTGAGACACTTAAGGAGCAAGTTCAAATCCTACAAGCAGTGAGAGAAGACGTCAAGGCCTCCATTGATGCAGCAAAAAGGAATAGTGAGGTCATCAGAAACGAGGTTCATAATTGGACATCAAGAGTTGATGGGATCCTGTCGGAGGCTAAGAAACTTCTTGAAAAGGCTTCCAAAGCAAGGTTTCATAATTTGGCTTCACGTTATCAGCTAAGCAGGAAAGCCGAAAAGAAAACAATTGCGATTAAAGATCTGAAAAATGAAGGCAAGTTTGATAGGGTTTCCAATCCTGCACCTCCGTCGACGTTATGGATTGCATCTCAAGAAGATATTGTAATTTTCAAAAGCAGAGAACTGGTTCTAGAGGAGATCATGAGGGCTTTGAAGGACAACAAAACCAATTTCATTGGGATACACGGGATGGGAGGGGTGGGTAAAACTACTCTGGTGAAAGAAGCCGCCAAAAGGGCTCAAGAAGGCAGGCTTTTTACTACTGTTGCAATGGTTGTGGTGTCACAAACCGTTGATGTGAAAAAGATTCAAGATCAGATAGCAGAGATGTTGGGTTTGAAATTGAGTGAGAAAAGTAGTGAAGAAGTAAGAGCAAGCCGGTTGCATGCTCGATTGAAGGACGAGAATAGAGTCCTCATTATCTTGGATGATATTTGGGCTAGACTTAATCTTGCAACTGTGGGCATTCCATTTGGCCGTGATCATGTAGGTTGCAAAATTATTGTCACAACACGTAGAAGACAAGTGTGCGACACTATGGTAGACACAGGAAGCAAGACTGCAAAGATCATTCCTATAAAAATTTTATCAAAGAAAGAATCATGGGTCTTGCTTAAAAAGAATGCTGGTGACGATATTGAGTCTCCGACGTTGAATTCTTTGGCAAAAGAGATTCTCAGAGAATGTGGAGGCCTGCCTATAGCTCTTGTAACAGTGGGAAGGGCAATGAGAGGCAAAGATCCTAACGAATGGCAAGTGGCAGCTAGAGAGCTTAGGAAATCAAGGCCAGAAATCATTGAAGGAATGGATAAAGATGTGTACAAATGCCTTCAGTTTAGCTATGATTACCTGCAATATAAGGAAGCCAAGGAAGTTTTCAAGCTGTGCAGTTTTATTTCCTGAGGATTTTTACATCCCGGTAGAAGAACTAGTAAGATATGGGATTGGACTGAAAATATTTGAAGATGTGAGAATAGAAGATGCAAGACGAAAGGCACATTCTATCATAAAAAATCTGAAAGATTCCTGTTTGTTATCAGGAAGAGATGAGAAGTCTGGGTCAAAATGCATGATGTTGTGCGTGATATTGCCTTATCAATAGCATCAGATTATTTTGAGAGAGACGGTGTCAAAAAGTTGAGCGTTGGCCAAGTATGGAAAATATGAAGCTTTACACTGGTATCTCGATAATGCAAAACAGGATTTCTCAATTTCCTGATACTTGGGATTGCCCAAATCTCAAGATATTGTTGATGCAGGACGAGAACGCGTTGCATATGCCAAAAGCAGTCTTGGTGGGAATGAAAGCCCTCCCAGTTTTTCGTCAGAGGTGATGCTTATTGTAGGCCTTTTTATGGGCGTTTGGAACCAGAATTTGGTCAATTAACCAATCTTCGGACACTGATTATTAGGGATTATCAGATTGGCGACACCACAGCGGTTGGGAATCTGAATATGCTTGAAATTCTTAGCTTCAAAAGGTGCAAGTTCCTACAGCCATTCAGTACAATAGGGAGTTTGAATAATCTAAGGTTATTGGACGTGGAAGATAGTTCTTGTTCTGGCCTCTTCTCTCCCATATTTCCTACCAATGCTATATCCAGTTTGTCCCATTTAGAGGAATTGTACATGTTTCCTTTTTATAAGTTTGAGTTTAACATAACTGAGTTGAAATCGCTGTCTCCCTTGACCACCTTTACAATTAGAATTCCTACCATTCCTGAAGGCTTCGTGTTCCCAGATTTGAAGGTTTTCATAATATACGTGCTAAGATTTAGTAACCCTTTCCCTATGGCTTACCATTTTCGTCTTCCTTCCAATGCGAAGCCCAATTATCTGCGACTTTCTGGGAAAGATATCACAATTTCCCGGTTAGATTGCTTTAAGCCTTTACCGCCGAGAACAAATTATCTACATTTAGAATCATTTGAGGATTTAAGGAATATCATTCCTTGCTTATTGGTAGATGGAGATTGTTTGAAAACTCTGCAAATTAGCAATTGTCATAATTTCAATTACTTGATCAATGTTGAAGAGTTGACAGTTTTGGAAGGAACGAAGCACATGTGGAAGAGCCCTAGTGAGCTGTTGCGCCTGCACAATCTACAAATTCTAAAGATTTATTTCTGGGAGGAATTGAAAGTTATCTTTCCCGCTTCTATTGCTCAAGGACTTGAGCAGCTGAAACAACTGGAATTACGTTCTTGTGATGAGTTAGAAGCAATTGTTGCAGAAAGGCAAGAAAGGGAGGAGACGATTGACAATGTGGTGTTCTCTCAATTAATAAAGATTTCACTGCACAGACTTCCCAATCTTAAGGCTTTTTGCATGGACAACTTACCTTTCAAATGGCCTTCCTTGGAAATGGTAGAGGTGAGCAATTGCCCTAAAATGAAGACTTTTGCTGCTTCTGATGGAAACCAGAGCACACCGAAGTTGAAGGTGATCAAAGTAAACTACAATGACATAATGGTTGATGGAACAGACTTAGACACAGTCATGCAAAATCACTACAAAGAGGAGGTATGTGCCTTTATCATTTTAATTGTTTTTAATATGTTGTATTCCTTGTTTCCATTCATTAAAAGATTAAATAAACCAAAAGCAGATTACCAAAATCATCTAATTTACTTTCCTCTGCTTCATCAATGAATAGTTTTATAAACCTATAACACAGCGTTTGATACTTCCATGCTTGTGTGACATGATGTTTGTTTTTGTGGTTTAGGCAGTTGCAGGTCCGAGCAACTAACAACTGAAGATGCGTGCCAGGTTTGTTTGCAAGGCAAATAAAATAAAGGTATTGACTGAACATAACCTATGAACTTCTTCCTACTCTTTAACTATCTTCTTTTTCCAGTTTTTTGCATTAGACTTAACAGCTTCTAAAGAATTATTACTTATTAAAGATCATTTGATCGGTTCAATTCTGAAACCAAACCGAACTTGAAAATTTGAATTACTGAATTTGTATGAAACAAAAACCGAACCAAACCAAATTACTACAGAAATCGAATATGTTCTTATCATCATTTTTTTTCCCTTTCAGGTGCAAGGTTCTTCCTTAATCCTTATATCACTGCAGCAAGGATGGGGCAATATAGTGTGTTTCAATTCATGATACGTTCAATGTTGGTCGTTAAATAAAGGTGATGGTTGCCAAATGATTAGTATTTTCATAAATTTGGCCTGCTTTGCTTAGTACTGTAAGATGGACAGGCTGATAATTAAGTTTATTTTCTTATTTGTGGAGTTCAAAAATGTTAAATATACAAGATTACAATAAGAAATCTTCAGCCCCTGCAACTTTATCTCTGTCTCCATTCCATAGAAATGCATTAGCCCTCTTCCAAATCTCCTCAATCTTTTCATCAACATGTGATGTTCTTGATAGTTTTCACAAACACGCCACGAAGCACACTTTACAACCAGCCTGCAAAGTGTTTATTTGCAAAATCTCTAATTATGTATAATATAGCCTGTTGCTTATAATCTGGATTAGCAAAATACGGATAAATTTAGAATCAGAATATATTTCAGCACATAATAGAGCTAACTGTTTATATGTTCTTCTTAATTAACAAAAACTATCCATGTAGAATACCTTTTGGCTCAAGGCTCTAGACAAGCCCCCAATACTCTCTTATATAACTGGTTAGCCACTGGACAAGAATATGCAAATTCTCCATGCCATTAAGTCTAACAGAGCTACCTGACAACATATATATATATATATATATATATATATATATATATATATATATATACTTTCACACTCGGCATAGAAGTCTAAACAAAGTCATTTAGTTGTAATCAATTTCAGGAGTTCAAGGGCCTCTCTCAATCTTATTTCTGCTCTCTCTTGTGGCCACCCCATGGGGATTCCTGCATAATAATAGGGTAAATTGAAGTTAGCTATCTGTCTCCTGTTCAGAAATTACCTTGCATAAAATATACAAAAGAAAAGCAAAATTCCAATGGCATCATCATACCTTTTATCAATATATAGTTGCGTTCCTTGATATTTCTTCCACAAGACTTTGTAACATCTTCAAGAGGGCAGGTAGCTTCCCCAACACCTTTGTGATTTGAACAGATCTTCTGCAGAATAACCTTCCTCCTTGTTCCTGGAAGTGGTTATAGAAAAAGAAATTTTATTCTTAGATAATGAATGAAAAACATATATTTGGCAGCTAATTCAAAAGATAAGATGAACACCTAAGAAATTCCCAAAAAATTATTTCTGTTGATCCATGGCTTTCAATTAGCAATTCAGTCCAATATTGATAACAAGTAAGGTTACAGACAGTGATGAAGCCAGGATTTTAGCTTAGAGTCCCAATTAAAATACATAATAAATTACTTACTTAGGTGTTGATTGAAGGGATTAATTAACTAATGATGATAATAGTTTCATAACTATAAAACAAAAATATAGTAAATATAATAAAAAAAATAAATGCTTTAATTTTTTCTAAAAAAGTTGATTTGCTAAAAATTAAATTGAATTGTTATTAGTTTAAAAATATAATGGATGATTAATATTATGAATTGTTAAAGCTAAAATATATTGATGGCCTAATATGAAAAAATTTATTCAATTTATCTCAAATTTATTTCTTTAAAAAAATTATTAATATTATGAATTGTTAAAACTAAAATATATTGATGGCCTAATATTAAAAAAATTATTCAATTTATCTCAAATTTATTTCTTTAAAAAATTATAAAAAGCAAATTCAGTTAAAATTATAGAGTAAATAAAATAAAAAAATTATGAAAAATAAATTCATTTAAAATTATAAATTAAATAAAATAAATAACATGGTTTAACTTCTAATATTATGAAAGAATTTTTTTTTTTTAACTAGAGTATGAAGACATTTTAGCAAGAAAAAAAAATCCAAAATAGTAATAAGATTATAAGAAAAAAGCTACTAATATTTTAAATTGATGAAAAAATTATGAGTGAATTATGTTAGACTTTTCTTCAATAATATTATCCATTAATTTAAATTTTAAAGAATAAAAATTGGTAATTGATGATTTATTAAATGAGAAAATGATAAATTAAAATTGATGAAAAATATATAGCCAAGAGACAATAATAATTTAGATTTTTTTTAGTACGAGAATTTGTATTTTATTGTTTCATTCTTTTAATAATGAATTTGAAGTTTTTTTTAATATAAAATTACTATTAAACTAACTTAAAACTTTTTAAACCCTCAATATACCATTTTCATTAAAATTTAATATAAAAATAGAAATATTTTTTTAAATTAGCATTAAATCTTTAAAAATTTTTAAAATTTCAGAGAGCCAATGCCTCTTATCTCTCATCCAGATATTTAAAAATAAAATATACTATTAATACTTAATTTAAAAAAGGAAAGAAAAAAAAATGAGCTCAAGCTATCATTAGGAGTCGATGCAATCCAATTATAGGCAAATTTCCTAATATGAACAACTTAACAAGACAATCGGTAGCTCTATTAGCTGTTTGCTTGATTAGGGGGAACAAGACTCGAGTAAACTTGGGAAGTAAAGCTTTGATCGCCAACAAAGAAGCTCGATTTCCCACCATCTGAAATCCTCCAAATTAGAGACTAGCATGTCATCCGCATTATAGCATACTAATTGGGCATTTTCAAATCGAGGATTGAACAAAGTTTATTCAAGGATTGTATTAATCAGCTGTTAGTAAATCAAGTAAAAGTTACGTAAAGCCATCAACTGTCCTTACATGGCATGTTAATGTCAATACTACACTATCATGGCACATTCCATATTAGCACTATATCATCATGTTATATTAGCGTCATATAAGTAAATTTTGATATTATAAAAGGTTGAAAATATAAGTTCTAAATTATAAACAAAACAAAATTCTACTCTAAACTTAAATGCATAGAGAAAAAAAAAATAAAATAAAAAAAAACCAATGAGCTAAAAGAATTGAAAAAAATCAAATAAATACATTTTTTTGAAGGGAAATTCTTAACAGATAAATTTTAATAATTGTCCATGAACTTATATAGTTGTAATATTATACTCTTTTAACTTTAAAATGTAACATAAAATCCCTTAAATTTTTAAATTTTATATAGTAAAATCCCTCATACTTTCGATTATTGATTTTTCAGTTACAAATTTATGTCATTAGTTCCAGCATGACATTTAGTTAACATTTCTCTCTCCTCTCTTATATAGAGTGTAATATTATTCTTTGTACGCATAAAAAATTATTCTATTTATAGAGAGAAAAATGATTTAATTTACGCATGACTTTAGAGAGAAAAGAAAAATAGTAATTAAGCTCTACACTGAAACTGTCCAGGTCAACGTCTAACTGAAAAATTGATAATTAGAGGTTAGGGAGATTTTATTATATAAAATTTAAAAATTGATGAGATTTTATGTTATATTTTTAAATTAAAAGACTATAATATTAAAACTAGATAAATTTAAGAACAACCGTCAAAATTTATCCACTTCTTAACCAAAACATAAACGGTTTATTAGTTTGTGAACGCCACGCGCTTTATGATTTGCTGAGACTAATCACTGCCCAAGCTAGAACCCTACCCACGTATGTTAGCTGTCCTGCGAGAAGCTCCTCTTTCCTTTTGCTTTCCTTCGGTTATTCCAAAACTCTGAATCGATCTTCAAAATCCCCTTTGCGATTTCTTCTTCGAAATCATTATAAAAGCAATGCGTCTTTTGGGTCTCAAAAATTTTAGCCGTAATCGTTTTATTAACAAGAGATTAAAGGAAAATTATAATTATGGCTCAAGCAGTTGAGGAATGGTACAAGCAGATGCCTATTATCACTCACTCTTATCTAACAGCAGCTATTGTCACCACCATCGGTTGTTCCCTCGACGTATGTTTCCTCTACCCCTTTAATCCTTTATGATGGGGTTCTTTTATATTTTTTAAATATTAATTGGAATTGAATATTTGTTTGGACAAAAGGGTTAAAAAGTTTTTGCATTGATTGCTTAATAGTTGATATTTTGTTTCTAGACAAATGGATATTATTGTTTTTAGTTGATTTCTAATGGTTTGTTTAATTTTGCGAAGTGGAGACATTCCCTTGTCATGTTTTGTGTTAATTGTTGTGTGCTTTTCGGTATATTGCTCAAATTTTAATGCTATAAATCAAAATTTTGGTTTTTAAAGCCGTATTAATTGTTTATTTGGTATATCTTATTAAGGACTAGGGCTACTGAGTTTTTGCTATCGGGGTCATTGGTATCACAGGCATCTTTCCCGCACTGTATTAACCTCAGAGTTCAGTTCAAGGTAAAACTTCCTTATTGTGGTTAGAGGATTTTTAAGGAAGAAGAAATACCATTCTTGTGGTTTAGCATTAGGAGTAGAACCATTATCAACAACACATAGAGTAAATTCACGTCAATCCGGCTATCCTTGGGGTTGAGGCTAGTGAAATTCTTTTTTTTTCTGGGATTATTTTTTTTTTATCTTGGGGCATATTTGCATTAGCTTTGAAGTATCAATTGGATTCTGTTTATTTATTCCTTTTGTAATTTTGATATCTGAATGTATAACTTGATGATTTAAAAGCTTAAGCAACTAGTTCTTTTTCTCATTTTCGTTTTTGGCAGATAACATCTCCTCATAATTTGTAATTGCATCCTGCACTTGTTGTTAAGCATATAGTCAATTCTGGCATCTCATCACCAATTTTCTGTAGTTCCGGAAAATGGGTATGTTTTAAACCTTGTGTTTTAAATGATATATGATGCATTGTCGTGATGGGGATGAGTATAATTGTGCCAGGATAGGGAAATTTGTGGAAGAGAGCTGCTTTCTTTGATGTATTTCTTCGATATTTTTAGTTTCAAAGGTAGAAAAGTTTGATAAGAGAGTATTTCATATTCACATTTAACATACTTATATAGTGATTAATATGCTAATTATTTAACATGCTTCTGTGTGCATCTCTACTCTTTATAATTTTGTGTCAGATATTTACATAGAATCTTACATATTCAGATACTTGAAATCAAACTACAAATAATATCTAAAAGGGTAATTGAATGCCCATCTATAGCAAGTTGCATTGGCATGGTGGTTTTTTGAAAACTGTGTTTGTGATGATGCCAATTCATGTTAAAAGTAGTAGTATGATTTATTCAAACATAGCTGTAGATACCAAATTTTGTCCTAGTATTTTCTAAAAAATTTTCAAAAAATTGTTAATTCTATTCTTATTTCTAATTTAATTTTAATTCAATTTTGACTTTAAGGGAATAGTGATTTATTTCTATAGAATAACTAGGAGCAAGAAGCTTTAAATTTTAATTTCAGCTTTGGCATTTATTTTTTAAATTTCAGTTTTCAAGTTTAATCAAATTTAGATTGTAGTTTCAATTTCTATTCTAACTCAAATTTAATCAAATTCTGATTAAAATATAACTTTCAATTTCAAGCCAATCTTAATTTTAATTTTAATTCAAACCTTGATTTAATTTTGAAATTAATAACTTTAGATTTTCCAGGTGTAAGGAAAGGAAATGTAGTAGTAGTTATACTTCCTTTTTATTTTCATGTGAAGCACTTGTCCTAGGGTATTCCTTTTAGTAGAAAACGTTTTTATAATCTTGTTATTATGCTATGTCAAATTACTTGATCATGGCAAATATTGAGTTTCATGTCCTGATCTGCATGCATGATTGAAATTAATTCTTTACTCTAATTTCTGTTTTTTTAATGTGGCTCTTCATTATATCAGACCTGGGCTTTTTGTTCCACATGTTCTTTCTTGCTTGATACTGCAAACTTCTTGAAGAGAACTCTTTCAGTGGGAGGACTGCAGATTTCTTTTACATGCTCTTATTTGGTGCCACTGTTTTTACTGGCATTGTTCTACTTGGGGGAATGATACCCCATTTGTCAGAATCATTTGCAAAAATCATATTCCTAAGCAATTCATTGACATTCATGATGGTTAGTAAGTCTTTGCCTGCATATGGCGTATTAATGTTGGTAGTTCTTTTTAAATGATCTCTCACCTAAGCTTCTTTCTTACTTTTCATGTGTACAGGTGTATGTCTGGAACAAGCAAAATCCATTTATCCACATGAGTTTCTTGGGCCTCTTTACTCTTACAGCAGCTTACCTACCAAGGGTGTGTTAATTTCCTCTTACTTCATGTATTGTTCCAATATGGTTATAAAATAGTTGTACATGTGTTACTGCATCCATCCACAACTTGCCGGCCATTCCATCTATATTACAAATCACAATTAACCTGATGCATTTGTTAAATTCTAATATTTCAGCTTTATTTCCATTTGAATGATTTGCAAAGTATTCTGTGGAAGTGTAAGACTTTGCTTGTATTCATGCGGGTTCTTTTGGGATTGTTTGTCTTTGTTGGTGCTAGTGCTTTGGTGGATCTACTGGTGCGTTTTACTTTCTAAATATTGCGTTCAACATCAATATTTCGATCATTTTTTTTTTATTATCTGTGCATGTTGGGAAAGTTTTTAACCATGTACTCCCGAGCCCTTTAATTCAAACTATACATAAAAAAAATTGCAACGCTTGCTCATTGAGCAAAATTCTAAACAATGTAGTCCCAAGGACATAGATGGTTATGAATTATAATATGGCTGGCTTGATTAGGATGAATGAACTTGATTAGTGTGTGTGTGTTTCAACAAGTTTGATGTTTTTGCCATTGATAGGTTAAGAGTATTCACAAGAATCAGTGAATCACATCTTAGGAAGTGTTTGTTACAAGGTTAAAAAATTGAAGGTTAAGTGTTACTCTTATAAATTTTAAAAGAGTAATTATTCAGAGAGTAAAAAACAATTAATGGTGTAATACATAATAGTGTTTGGTAGGAAGTTAATAAAAAAAAAAAATTAGGAATTGTTTGGTATAAAGTTAAAAAAATTGTGCGGTAGTATTTAGCACAAGATTAACAAGGGGTAATTATTACCTTTGTAACTTTTAACTTCTCAGTAATTTTGTTTGGGATTCATAAGAGCATAAGTTAACTTTTAAACTCCCTAGGAGTTAAATATTAATCTTGGGAGACTAAGTTATTAAAGCTTATAAATGAACACTATGCTTCATTTAAGCTTTTTATTAACCTCCTACTAAACACCATTAATTGTTATACTATTAATTATTTTTTATTCCTTAACAATTACCCCTTTAAGATTTACAAAAGTATTTGTATAAGGTTAAAAGCTTGAATGTTAAGTATTACTCCTGTAATTTTAAAGGAGTAATTGTTAATGGATTAAAAAATAATTAATAGTGTAATAGTTAATAGTGTTTGGTAAGAGGTTGGGAAAAAAAAAAAATATAGGAAGTGTTTGGTATAAGGTTAAAAAAATCAGTAGCATTTCGTGCAAGGTTAAAAAGGGTTACCTTGTAAATTTTAACTTCTCATTAATTTTGTTTGGATGATATAAGAGCATAAGTTAGCTTTTAAACTTTTTAGGGGTTAAATGTTAATCTTGGGATATTAAGTAAACAAAGCTTAACAAATGGAGGAACAACATACTTCATTTAAGGGTTTTTTTTTTTTTTTTTTTTTTTTTTTTAAAACCTCCTACCAAATACTATTAGTTATTATACCATTAATTATTTTTTACTCATTAACAATTACTACTTTAAAATTTATAAGAGTAAGTATTTGGTATAAGGTTAAAAAATTAAAAGTTAAGTATTACTTTTGTAAATTTTAAAGGAGTAATTGTTAAGAGGTAAAAAAATATTAAATGGTGTAATAATTAATATTGGTTGGTAGGATGTTAAAAAAAAAAATTAAATGAATTATAGTGTTACTCCATTTGTTAAGTTTTTAAACCTGCTGCTGCCTGTGTCTTGCATAGGTTTGATCCACGAAAGCATCCCTAACAGAGGTTAAATATTAAGGAGGTTAAAAATTAATCTATTCTCTTATAGCATTCAAACAACATTAATAAGAGGTTAAAAGTTATAAGGGTAATAATTATTCATTTTTAACCCCGTATCAAATGCTCCATTAAATATAAGATTGAGAGTGCAACTATCCAGTAGTCTACTCTCTGTGGGCATTGTCCTGAGCACATAAAATATTACTAGGGCCAAAAAAAAAAATCATTGAATGCTATGAACTTAAATGCTGTAAGAAATATGTTCTACTATATGAGTGACCTTCCCTTTCTGAGTAATATTTTCTCACCAGTAGATATCTTAGAAATTGGCTGTGTTTTTTCTCTAAAAGTCTCTTTACATTCCTTGTTTAACAATACTATTTTGTGTTTCAGGGAATGATAGCTGGTCATGCTTACTATATTCTTGAGGATGTATATCCACGAATGACCAGCCGTCAGCCCCTACAAACTCCATAATTTATTAAATCACTATTTGCTGATGAGGCTGTTGTAGTGGCCCGGCCTGCAAATGTGAGATTTGCTCCCCCACCGGCTGAGGAGGTGCATCAAGATTGATCAAGACCCCTAGAATCGTAGCCTAATGAGCGGTAGCTTTTCCTTGCCATTAGGGGACGTAAAGTTGACACAGTTCTTTGATAATATCTGTCCTAACGTGTTTTCATTTTAGAGGTTAACTATGTATATGATATTGCTGCTACAGGAGTCATGCATAACTTGGAGACGAGTTTTTGTAATTTTTATCAAGAATGTAAGTCTAGTGATTAGAGGATGTTTTTGTGCATTTGTTGCTGCTTTGGTTTTTCCTTTTTGAAACTCATGCAGCCAATGTCTTTCTCTGAAATTTATGGTTTCTTTATAGTTCATAGTTGTTCCTTCTGTTGCTGCTTCCGATGGAAACTAGATTACACCAAAGTTGAAGTGATCAACTTAAACGACAAAGACATAATGCTTGATGGAAGAGACTTGAACGCGGTCAATAAAAAATCACAACAAAGAGGAGTTATGTGCCTTTGTTGTTTTTAATATGTTGTAGCCCTTGTTTCCAAAATAAACTAAAAGCAGATGACCAAAATCATCTAACTCCGCTTCATCAAATAATGAATAGTTTTATAATCCTAGAGCAATGGTTATGATAGAGGGAGGGCATCAGGGGCCATTGTCCCTTCCCCCTCCAAATTAAAAGATTTTTCTTCAATCCTATGTAGAATTTCTTTTCTATGCCATTATGTTGCCCCTTAATCCAGCCCAAGTATTTGTCTTTTAATATCAACTCCATTTGCTTGGCCTATCTCATTAGCTAAACTCATTATTAATCAATTAATGTTTCACTCCATTAGTTCGTTATTCTTTAATAGATTAACTGATTCAGCAGCCCATCAAGTCATTATTCTTTAACACATTAATGTATTATATTGTTTTCATGTGATATTTATCAATCATGCCAAGATGTGATATATAGATAGATGTAGTATAGTTTGTATTAATCTCTGTTTGAAAAGTTAATTTTTCTTTTTTTTTTTTTGTACTATAACATTATATTTTTCTCGTTTGATATTTATAACATGTGTACTATTGTGCGCACAGTGGGAGGGGACACAAAAGATTTTTCGATCTCAATTGGATTACACCAAGGATCAGTTATAAGCCCTTACCTTTTTACATTAGTTTTAGATGAATTGACGAAACATATACAAGAAAGTATTCCTTGGTGCATGATGTTTGCGGATGATATTGTTCTGATAGATGAGACGCGAGAAGGAGTCAATAGAAAGCTAGAGCTTTGGAGAAGTACTCTAGAGTCAAAAGGCTTTAAGTTAAGTAGAACAAAGACATAATACATGCATTGCAAGTTCAGTGAAGGCCAAACTAGTGATAGGGAAGGAGTTAGTTTGGTTGGAGTGGTACTGTCCCAAAGTAATTACTTTAAATATCTCGGCTCAGTCCTTCAAATAGATGGGGGATGTGAGGAGGATGTTAGTCATAGGATTAAAGCCGGATGGTTAAAGTGGAGACGTGCCACGGGAGTTTTATGTGATCGCAAGATTCCCAATAAGTTAAAAGGAAAATTTTACCGTACAGCCATATGACCGGCTATGTTATATGGCAGTGAGTGTTGGGCATTGAAGGAGTCGTATGCATCTAAGATAAGAGTTGCAGAGATGAGAATGTTAAGGTGGATGAGTGGCCATACTAGACTAGATAAAGTCTGTAATTAGAGTATTAGAGAAAAGATAGGAGTGGTACCAATTGAGGATAAGTTGAGAGAGGGGAGATTGAGGTGGTTTGGTCATATGAAGTGTAGATATACGGAGGCTCCAGTTAGACAAGTAGAGCACATTAGGTTAGAGGATAGAAAGAAAAAAAAGGGGTAGACCTAAATTGACTTGGAGGAGAGTAGTACAACATGACCTAGAAGCATTATAAATTTCTGAGGATTTAACCCAAAATCGTTTAGAGTGGAGAAAGCGAATCCATATAGCCGACCCCAAATTTTTGGGATAAAGGCTTAGTTGAGTTGAGTTGAGTTGAGTTGATATTTATCAATGGCAGGAAAAAAATTTACAAGATCTTCACTCCCCTAACTTAAATTTTTAGCTCTACCACCGCCTATAAGACTATAACATAGTGTTTGATCATACTTATTTGGATTTCCATGCTTTTATGACATTATGTTTGTATTGGTGTTTCAGGAAGATTCATATTCAATTAACTAAAACTGAAGATGTGTTCAAGGTTTGTTGGCAAGCCAAATAAAATGGAGGTATTGATTGTACATAACCAATGTAATAAACTTCTTCCTACTCCTAACTATTTTCTTTTCCCCTTATAAGTTTTTTAATTTGTATAATTAGACTTGACTGCTTCAAAAGAGTTTCTGTTACTTTTTTTTTTCTTATTATTATCTTTTTTTTTTCCCTTGTAGGTGCAAGGTTCTTCCTTAATCCTTATATGATATATCACTGCTGCAAGGAGGTTGCAAATGGCAATATAGTGCGTTTTCGATTCATGGTATGTTCATTGTTAGGCATTAAATTAAGGTGATAGCTGCCTGGTTGTGATATTATTATTATTATTTTCATAAATTTGGCCTGCTTTGCTTAGTACAACAAGGATGGACATGCTGATAAAAATGTTTTTTTTTTTTTCATTATTATTATTTGTGGAGTTCAAATGTTAAGTACAAGACTGCAATAAGAAATCTTCAGCCCTTGTAGCTTTTATCTCTTTCGATTATATAGAAATGACACTCTGCCACATCTCCTCAATCTTTTTATTAGTATGTGATGTTTCTTGATAATTTTCACAAACACACCGCAAAGCACACTTTACAATCACCCTGCAAAGAGTTTATTTGCAAAATCTCCAATTATCTATAGCCTGTTGCATATAATCTGGACTAGTTAGCTACTGGAGAGGACACTGAATTCTCCATGCCTCAGTTGTAATCAATTTCAGTAGTTTTAAAGCGTCTCCAATCTTCTTTCTGCTTTCTCTCGTGGCCACACCATGGCAATTCCTCCATAAAAATAGGATAAATTGAATTTAAATTAGCTATGTCACACGTTCAGAAATGATCTTCCATAAAATATACAAAAGAGAAGCAAATTAAAATTCCAAATGGCATCGTCATACCTTTTATTGGTAGTTGCCTTCCTTGTTAGTTCTTCCACAAGACTTTGTAACTTCTTAAAGAGGGCAGGTAGCGTTCGCAAGGATTCAACACCATTGTGATTTGAATAGATCTTCAGCAGAATCTCTAAGCAATAAAATAACCTTTCTTCTCGCTCCTGGAAATAGGTTATTAGGAAAAGAAATTCTATTTTTTGATAATGAACGAAAAGCATATATTTTCCTAAAAATAAGATGAACACATGAGAAATTCCCAAAATATTATTCCTGTTGATCCATGGCTTTCAATTAGTACTTAATCAAATGTTGATAATGGGTTAACATTCTGGAGAGTTGAGAGTGCATGCTTTAAAACCTCATTGTCAAGTTTGCTTTGGCTGACTGAATGAATTAGCTTCAGCAAAATGCTAATTGCCCCAGCAGTGACAAGTTCCTATACACGAAAATTGGTGCTGCATTGGTCATAAGGGACTCGTGTGGCGTGTTGTTGCATGCTTGCCAATATGTGTTTGGTGGTCCTCCTATCCAAAGCTGGTTGAGGCACTTTCCTTAACAGAGGCGTTGAGTTGGGTAAAGGCTCTTGGTTTCCAGTAGGGGTGTTCAGTTTTGATTCTGGTACAATTCTAGCTAAGAAGGGGATCTAGAACCAAATATTCGGTTCTTTGAACTTTAGGAATCAAATTTGGAATCAAATTTCAATTTTAGTTCCAATTCGGTTCTAGCAATTTTGATATGGTTTCAATTCTAGTTTCGGTTTTATTTTGGTTTTAAATTTAGTTCTAATTCCATTTTAAATCTTGATTTTTAAACATAAAACTACAATATACTTGTGTTTATTTTAAAATAGAAAATATAATCTTAAATTTCTAATATGAAAATAAAAATAAAAATAATAAGACTAAAATTAAAATAATAACTTTAATATCAAAAATATAATTCTTAATAAAAATATTATATTATCTTTTACATATTTTTTAATTATATAGTCTTTAATTGAAAGATAAATATATAATTAAGAATTAAAAAGTAAATTATATGATTTAGCCATACAGTTAATGATTATAAGATGATTTAATATATTAAGACAAAATAATTTTTAAAAGTTAGAAAAATAAAAGATAATATTAAATTATATACACATAATTAAAGATAAATTATATATATATATATATATATATATTACAATACTAATTACATTTAAATATACATAATGTTGATGAGATTATAAAATTGTCTAAAAATTATATTAAAAAAATATGCATAAAATTAGTTTTTTGATTCGTTGCGACTCCAATTTAGTTTTAGTATGGTTTTGATTCAATTTTGGTATAATTCTAGTTTGATTCTTATAAAAAATTAGAATCAAATTAAAATAATAAATATAAATTTAATTCGATTCTTATAGTAATTATTTTTTTAATTTTTTAATTTTTGTATGATTCTTCGATTTGGTTTTGTGCCCATAAACCGTCCATAACACTAATTTCCAGCATGTATTGTTTGAAACGAATGCTCTATTCTTAGTCCAAGCCTTGCGCAGGAATGTTGATGGTGCTTCTTATTTTGGAGCTTTTATCAAAGATTGTAAGGATATTTTGCAAGAGCTGCCTCATAGCTCTATTTCTTAGCTCTATTTCTTTTGTAAAAAGTTCAACTCTTATTGACAACGACATCTATTTTTGTGTCTGATACTCAGAAGCGGGATCCTGTCCCTCCTAATTTTATTTAAGTTGCTGTAATTTTTAATTTTTTTTAAGATAGAACCCCAAAAAAAGTAAAACCTCAAACTATGCCATATTTTCCTCTAGTTATGTGAACAATAACTCAAACAAATTGAAGATTTTGCCAAATTATTGTATAATAAATAATGATATCAAAATTGTTGGCGTGGTATTGATGTTAGTGCCCGTCATTATGATGTCAGTGCGCGTATGCATGCAATATCAAGGCTATGGTAGTGCAGGTCTAGCATTGTTTGTCACTTTAGTTTAGGGACAATAACCAGTAGAGGATCGCAAAAGTTATTTTATTTAAATTTAAATCTAATTATATTTTTAAATCTCAAACTCAATTAAAATTTATCATTAATTACTCAAATTCATTTCAAATTCAATTATCATTACTTAAAAATATTTGAATTATTTTAATTTTATATATTTTAATTAATAATATATATATATATTTTATTCTTAATTTATATTTAAAAATTTAATAATTTTATAAACATTTAAATTCTATTTATTTAATATATTTTATATTTAATTAATTATTTATATAAACGGGTTAGAGTAATACCCAATATGTAAAATCTGAACTCATCACAAATATTATTTTTCAATCCTAAATTCGTGCCAAACCCAATTATACACCACCTAAGTCAGTCATATTAAGATTCTGTCAGGTCGGGTACCTTTTAAAAGTTGACCTATTGTCATCCCTACTTTGATGGATAAATTTTGACAACTGTCCTTGAACTTATCTAGTTGTAACATTACAGTCCCTTAACTTAAAAATGTAACATAAAACCCTATCAACTTTCAAATTTTGTACAGTAAAATCCTTCTAACCTCCAATTATCAGTTAGATGTTGACCTGAACAGCTCCAGCATAGAGCTTAGTCAGTATTTTTCTTTTCTCTCTCAAACTATGTGTAAATTGAATCTTTTTTCTCTCTATAGACAGAATAATTTTTCATGTGTAAAGAGAATAATTTTATATTTTGCATAAGAGAGGAGAGAAAAATATTGACTAAGTGTTATGCGAGAGCTATTCACATCAGTTTCTAACTGAAAAATTAGAAATTAAAAGTCAGAGGAATTTTACTGTACAAAATTTAAAAGTTTAAGGGGTTTTATGTTACATTTTAAAGTTAAAGGATTATAGTGTTACTACTATATAAGTTTAAAGACAGTTGTTAAAATTTATCCTTACTTTGACCTGTAAGTGCTAATGGTATTACACCATGAGCCTTTAAGTGAAAAACCAAAAAAAAATTCATACCCCTTTAATAAAATGTGTAAACCACAAGTTATCTAAATGTATTTTTCCCTTAAATTTTTAAAATAAATCGCATATTCATTTATGATTATAGTAAATATGAAATGATTCTATTGATTATTGTATGCATAATGTGATAGATTAAAATCTACCGAAGAATTTGTTTTAAATCAGTGCCTTCAGTAGAAGTTTAGCATATATTCTCAATCATCCCATGAAAAGCAAGCTAGGAAAGAAGATTAAGAAAAAGAAGGGCAATGATATCTATTGCCACTTTTCCATCCCAACAAGGAAAGTATAAAACAAGAAAAGAATAAATTTGCTTGGCCTTTGATTATAAATTACAAGCCATCCACATTGGCTATTTCTTTATTATAATATTGTGATTTCAATTATATACATTGGCTATTTATTTATTTGAAATTTCTTGGCAGCTGGAAGCTATCAAAAAACAGGACAGGTACGTTCACAATTCACTTCCCTTCTATTGGATTACTTTTAATAATAATTAACTTGTATAATCCCATATATAATTTAATAATGTCAAATTAATTCTACCCTTTGTTAGTTGTTTTTATGGCTTGCTAGACACTATATTTGACCTGAATTCTATTTGATTGCATGCTTATTATCTTTTATAAATTATAATGCAACTGCTAAATATAGTTTTAATATTTATGATAGTTTTATTAGGATGGAGGAAGTGTCTCCTGAACTAGTTCCTTTAGTTTTTGATTCTGATGCATCCATTCTATGCCTTGAGAATTATATGCAAAAAGCCCAGTACACAAGAGTATATTTTGTTAACTTCGAATTTATTTATTCATTTCTTTATTTTACAAATTAAAATAAGCATTTGCTAGCACAAAAATAGGATAAGCCACCCCACACAATTTTGTTTTATACCCTTTGATCTTCTTAATATGTAAATAAGATCTTGAATTAATTAGAAGAAAATTCTATTGTGTCTGTCTCACTCAATCTTCTTTCCCTAAAAATAAATAGACCTAATATATATATATATATATATATATATATATATATATATATATATATATTAGTTAATTATTAAATAATATTAGTATTTTCTACATAATCTTTGAAGGAGCGGAAGCATGAAAACTATCAGATTAGAACACTGAATTCAAAAAATTTCTTTTAGGGTCTCATGCATCATGCAATATTCATTATTTGCCTAATTGATTTCAATGTTCAATTGCATATTAAAACACCTTTTAATATGTATTAGGATCTACATTTGCCATTTAATATTTTAGAATTAACAAATTAATTCATTAGAACCCTAGATTAATACAAGAATATGTGCACTAACCTTTTAATGCACTGTAGATGTGATTGGTACCTTTGGGAAGCATCTAGGACCCCAAATGTTATCCCTCTAATTTGTCCACACCAAGATCACCAATGGCAGCCCCTTGAACAGCTTTTCAAGCCTTGCCAACCAATTAGAAATTAGGGATTTGCCTTTAGAGAGGTTGTAGATGTATATAGGACACTAGAAATAATTTCTAGCAATTTTAATTCAAGAGAATATTGACAATTCTCTTTGAATTGATGAGAGAAGAAGAAGAAGAGAGGAAGAGAGCTTTATGGGTGGCGGCACCTCTTTAGAAAAATTAGAATGTTTATTTGTTCTTTCATTCTTTCCCTTTTATAATTAGGTCATCACTTAAAACCCTTGCCACATGTCATTTTCTAATTGCATCTTAATTTTAATTGACCTAATCACATTAAGCCAAGTGTCAAAGCTAGGTTTAATCTTGACTTTGATCATCATGCATGATAGGAAGACAAATGACAAACCATGATGCCATGTGTCACCATCTCATGGTGCCACATGTCACCCTGTGAAATGACCAAATTACCCTTGTATTGTAATTTTGAGTTCTCAACCCAAAATAATTATTTCTCCTCTTCTAATCAATTTATATTAAATATAAATTAATTAATTAATTAATTAATCTCTATTAATTAATTTCTTATAAGTAAATTCATATTTAAATACTTTAAATATAAATTTAACTTATACTATACATCCAATAACTTAAATTTAGTTTCAAGCCATGCAGGGACTTTGCAATCTAATTGCAAACCAAATATATTTAATTAATCAATTAAACTCTTTAACTAATTAATTAAATCATATTTAACTTGGTGATTACTTGTGTATGTGTGTGACTCACTAGACTCATCACTAATTGGCAATGAGATATGATATCAACTCTTAATATCATAAGAACTCTTTCTTACCATAAATGATTTCTCTAAATCATTTTAGACACCTCATAGACCAAGGTTAACACCTAGCATAGCATGCCATGGCCACCCAATCAGTAATAAGGAATACCTTAAATGAACCTATAATCATATGTTACCATGCACTAGAATCTCTCTGTTACAAAATTCCAATTCGAGCTGGAGTCATGGTTTATGTCAAATCCCATTTGCTATGAATATTATGTTCTCTTTTAATTCCAGTTCTTGATTAAAAAGATTTTTTTTTTCTCATCAAAAACTCTTTTCTGATTAAATCTGTCTGTCCTGGCCAGGAACTTGAAACATCAAGAACAATTAAATGAACATAGGATTTTATCCCTATTTACTTAGGGTAACAGATTCCATCTTGATCAACACCTATCTCCATATATAACTGGTAGGAATCAACATATACCCATACACAGTACAAGTATGAAAGGAGTATCAAACTCAAACTACCTATATACAAGATAACAATGCTATCTCAGGTCTAAAGATTATATGCACTGATATGATTTATGACAATACATTGACAAGAGTAAACTCCACGTGATTGTCATAAGTGCCACTTGTTCGGCGTACTTATTATGTATAAGTGCCTATCATGTTTGTTATATGGCATGAGACTCACCATTCCATCTTATTTATATCTCATATAAATACATTGGGAACAAACATGAATACAATTTTTCTGGATAAGTCATGTCATGTGTGAAGTATCCTCGATTGTGAACCAATTTATGATACTTTGTGCTAGAAATACTGTCACTCATATTTTTAACAACTTAAGAATAAAATTTCTAACAAAATATCAATGAACCTTTTCTACTACACATAAATAAATTATGTAAACGGAAAAGTAAAATTGTCTTTTATTAATAAAACATGTACAAGATACATACTAAATGATATGCTCTAGGGCATATTACTAACAATCTCTCACTAGCACTAGAGTCATTCATTACAATACCTTAGACTCATCTTCTCAAGATGTCGATCTAACTGAGCTTGTGACATAGGCTTAGTGAATGGATCAGCTGGATTTTCAGCTGATGCTATTTTCTGCATGGCTACATCGCCTCGCTCAACTATCTTTCTGATAATGTAGTAGTGCCTTTCTATGTGTTTGGATTTCTAGTGAGACTGGGGTTCCTTAGCCTGTATGACTGCTCCATTGTTGTCACAGTAGAGTGGAGCTACTAACTCAATGGAAGGAACTACTGCAAGTTCTATCACGAACTTCTTTATCCAAATAACTTATTTTGCAGCATCTGATGCAGCAATATACTCAGCCTCTATAGTGAAATCTGTAGTCGTACTCTGTTTGGAACTCTTCCAACTGACTGCACCTCCATTACAAATGAATACAAACCCAGAGGTAGACTTTCTATCATCGATATCTGATTAGAAATCAGAATCAGTATAACCATCCAATTGCAAGTCACAAACTCTATATATCAAGAATAAATCCTTAGTTCTTCTCAAGTACTTAAGGATATTCTTGACAGCTATCCAGTGTTTCAAACCTGGATTGGATTGAAACCTGCTAGTCAAACTAACAGCATATGTGATATCCAGCCTAGTACACAACATTGCATACATCAAACTTTCAATAGTCGAAGCATATGGAGTCTTGGCTATTTTATCTCTTTCTTCAGGTGTCTTTGGAGACATCTCTTTAGAAAGGTGGATACCATGTCTCACTGGTAACAATCCTCTCTTGGAATCAAGCATGTTAAACCTCTTTAATACCTTTTCCAAGTATAGACTTTTGGATAAACTAATTATTCTTTTCACTCTATCTCTATAGATGCAAATCCCAAGAATATGGGTTGCCTCCCTAAGTTTTTCATGGAGAATGTATTTGACAACTATACCTTTACAGTTGTCAACATACCTGTGTCATTACCCATCAACAAAATATCATCCACATATAAGATAAGGAAAGTGATAGCACTATCACTAACCTTCTTATATACACATGGTTCATCCACATTTTTTATAAAACCAAATGACTTAATGGCTTCATCAAAATGGATGTTTCAACTCTTCGAAGCCTGTTTTAACCCATAAATGGATCACTTTAGCTTGCATACCTTGGAACCATCTTAGGATTCAAAACCCCTTGGTTATTCCATGAAAATGTTTTCTTCAATGTATCCATTGAGAAAGCTGTTTTGATATTCATCTGCCAAATCTCGTAATCATAGTATGCAGCTATTGCTAATAGAATCCTAATTGATTTAAGCATAGCAACAGACGAGAAAAGTCTCCTCATAGTTGATTCCTTGCCTTTGACGAAACTCTTTCGCTACTAGCCTTGCTTTATAGGTCTCTACCTTTCCATCGGAACCAATTTTCTTCTTGAAAACCCATTTAATTTCTTATAAGTATAATACCTTCAGGTGGGTCAACAAGATCCCAAACTTGATTCTTATAAGTGGAATCAATTTCGGATTTTATAGCTTTAATCTATTTTGAAGAGTCTATATCAGATATAGCTTCTTCATAAGTAAGTGGATCATCTCTATGATCTACTTCTTCATGAGTAAACAACTCTTGTTCTTCTTCATGAAGAAAACCATATCTCACTGGTGGGTGAGATATCCTGGTTGATCTACGAGGAACAGCTGTAGATATTTCATCAATAGATGTAGGTTGACTAGATGGATCTATATCCATCTAATCTGTTGGTTGATCAGAATTCTCTAATTCTAACTCTATTTTCCTTCCTTTGCCTCTTTCTTGAATAAACTGTTGTTCAAGAAATATGACATCTCTGCTTACCACAACCTTTCGTGATGTAGGCAAATAAAAATAATATCCAAAACTTTCTTTTGAATATCCAACAAATCGACCTTTTTCTGATCTGGTTTTTAATTTATCAGTGTTCAGCTTTTTGATATAAGCTGGACAACCCCAAATCTTAACATGCTTAAGACTTGGTTTTCTTGTATGCCATATCTCATAAAGTGTGGAAGAAACTGATTTTGATGGAATCCTATTCAGAATATGCAAAGCTGATTCTAATGCAAATCCTCAAAAGGAGATTGGCATATCAGTATAGCTCATCATACTACGTACCATATTTAATAGGGTACGATTTCTCCTTTCAGATATACCATTCGGTTGTGGCGTTCCTAGAGGAGTCATCTGGGAAACAATGCCATATTCTTTCAAGTATTCATCAAATTCAGTACTTAAGTATTCACCTCCACGATCTGATAGAAGAGCTTTAATACTTTTTTCTGTTTGATTTTCTACTTCAGATTTAAATTCTTTGAACTTTTCAAAGGATTCATGTTTGTATTTCATCAAATACAAATACCCAAACCTTGATTTATCATCAGTAAAGGTAATAAAGTAATGAAAACCGGCTCTAGCAATTTCCTTAAATGGACCACATACATCACTATGTATTAGCTCCAAAATATTTTCAACTCTTAGTCCTTGTCCAACAAAGGGTGATCTAGTCATTTTGCCTTGAAGGTAGGATTCACAAGCTAGAGTAGGTTCAGAACTCAATGAGGATAAAATCCCCATTTTCGCAATCATATCTTCTGCAACATGACCTAATCTTAAGTGCAAAATATATTTTGAACTTGAGTTAATTTTCACCATGGCATTGCATTCTTTTAGATCGCTTGCATTCATTTTGTGTTTATCATTATTATCCAAATAATAAAGATCATCATGCATATAACCCGAGCTAATATATTTATTTCCAAAATAAATATTGCAAACATCATCTGTGAACTAAAATTCATAGCCATTTCTAGTCAAACTAGATATAGAAATGATGTTCTTAAAAGCATCAGGTACATATAAAATATTATTCAAATACAAAACATGTCCAGACATGTAAAAAGATTTAGATCCTATGGCTAAAGCTTCAACAGTTGAGCCATCACCAATCTGGAGTCTAACATCTCGAGAATGCAAGCTGCTACTGTTTGCTAGTTCCTGCATATCATAAGAAATGTGAGAACTAGCTCAAGTATCTAAAACCCAAGCTGTAGATGAACTATGAGTATCATCAGAATCTAAATAACAAGACACAGACATACCTTTTGAAGGTCTATCCTTCTTGTCTTTCAAAGAAGCAAGATACTCTGGGCAGTTCTTTTTCTAGTGCCCATCCTTCTGGCAGTAGAAATACTTTTCTTTGCCTCCATCAGCTTTGGTCTTCCCCTTCTTTTTGGCTATCTTCTTAGAAGGACTAAGAATTTGAGGTTTCTTTTTCTTATTGCCCTTCTTCTTGTTGGACTTTCCAGTAGAAGAAGATGCAATCAAAGCTACCTCTTTTCCTTTATTGTCTGGCATATTCTTTTGGGCAATAACCAGTATGTTAAGTAAACCAGCCAAGGTGTATTCCTGCTTAGTCATATGAAAATTTGTCACAAAATTTCTAAATGACTCAGGAAGGGACTGAAGGATTAAATCCGTTTATAGTTAGAAATCCAAGTTAAAGTCAAGATGTTTCAGCTGCTTAATAAGCCAAATCATCTTGTGGACATGATCCCCAACATTCTGTCCACCAGACATCCTCATGCGAAATAGCTGCCTAGATATCTCATACCTGGCATTCCTGCTATGTTCACCATACAACTCTTATAGGTGAAGGAGGATCTCACTTGCATATTGTATGTTCTCATGTTACTTCTGTAACTCATTACTCATAGAAGCAAGCATATAACACTTAGCTCTCATATCATGCTCCTTCCACTTGTCCAAAGTATCATGTTCCTCTTGAGTGGCATCTGGAGATAAGGGACCAGGAACATTTGAGTCTAGAACATATCCTATATGTTCAAAGTTCGGGAAAAGTTTTAAATTTCTTAGCCAATCAGAAAGATTAGGTCATGTCAACCTATTGTGATCAAGTATGCTCGCAAGAATATTGGATGGTGATGGTTGTGGTGTGCTCATTATTATCAGAAAATTAACTGCAGAAAATAATCAGATTAATTAGTAAATGTATCATGTATTTAACCAAAATGATTATGGTCTTTTAATTAAATCGGTCCTCCCACTAATTTAGCGAATCCTACACTTCCAAAGTAGGAAAGGAAAATCCTAGTTGGATGGATTTCTAGTAGGTGATTGAATTCTTATAGTCTTATTGATCATCCTCAAGCACATCCATTATTGAAATTACAATAAATTGTACATGAGCAACTCCTTGCCCATCACATCTCATATGAGGTTCAATCATTTACCTAGCCCCTAATGCTCAAAATCTCAGGCACATCCATTATTGACTTATCTTGCATTAGCTAAGCTGATTTCATTGACCCAGTAAACGTGCAAATAATTTTAATGTCCTCAGTCACATCTATTATTGGCCACCAAACCATTTACATTTTTACAACATCTCATGCTTAACAATTATTCTTAAGAAAATCTCTTAAATTAATTGCATCATATGTAAGCATTTAAAAATTCTTAAAATAATTGCCTCAATGGAGGGCCCATGATATAATTACTTTAATTATATTATTTTCAACTTAATCATTTGTTCGGCCTAATTACTATTATGGTCTCACTTTGCACATTATCCAATTAGCATGCATATATCATATACTTGCATACATTCATATACATCTCATGCAGACATGGATAAACAATAAATATTGTATGATCATGGACTTTCTAAGGAATTCAATTCTGAGCCACCAAGAATTGAATCAGGGCATTCCTAGGTGCATGTCATTCGTTCATATTACAAGAATTGCTGAAGGAGTACATAATCAACACTTGATCTTGAATTTCTCCCACTGGTCTTACCAATGCTCTTGACCTCCTTGATCTTCTTGCAATCTAATTACATTTTAATCATTGGCATACCAAGGTGAATTTACAAGAACATGGACTTTAAAGTCCTCAAATAAATCAAATTACAACCCAAAATATTACAACCTTTATAATACATGTCACCAAAATTAAATTAATTAATTTACAACCCAAAGAAAAATAAAAGAAATAAATCCAATCACATTGGTCTTTTATTGTCCATGATCATCCATCATGCATATTACTATTTAACAATTAAATAAAACATACGTACTAAAATTAAATTGAATATCTCATATTCAACTAAAAAATCCAGATTTGAATATGATTCAAACAAATTTAAAAATTCAGATTTGAATCACATTCAAACAAATTTAAAAATTCAGATTTGAATCAAAATTTAATTGTGGGATTAAAACTCCTAATTAAACATTTTAATTAGTCATGGGCCTAATTATGGGCCTTGAAATCAAGCCCACACTCAAGCCCAAAATCCATGCGCATGCTTAGACCCATCAAACATGGCCAAACCATGCGCACCATCATGGTGATAACCAAGCCGCCACCTTTGTTGGTCCAACCAGCAATGAAACAATCAACTCTTGATCAAATCACACAATTAAATCACATATTGAATAATCTAAATGACAAATATAGTGGCTCTGATACCAATTGAAGGAGCTGAAGCATGAAAATTATCAAATTAAAATATTGAATTCAAAAATTTTCTTCTAGGTTCTCATGCATCATGCAATATTCATTATTTGCCTAATTGATTTTAATGTTCAATTGCATATTAAAGCACCTTTTAATATGTATTAGGATCTATATTTGCTATTTAAGATTTTAGAATTAACAAATTAATTCATTAGAACCCGAGATTAATACAAGAATATGTGCACTAATCTTTTGATGCACTATAGATGTGATTGGTACCTTTGGGAAGCACTTAGGACCCCAAATGTTATATCTCTAGTTTGTCCACACTAAGATCACCAATGGCAGGCCCTTAAACAACTTCTCAAGCTTTGCCAACCAATTAGAAAATATGAATTTGCCTTTATAGAGGTTATAGATGTATATAGGACACTAGAAACAATTAATAGCAATTTTAATTCAAGAGAATATTGACAATTCTCTTTGAATTGATGAGAGAAGAAGAAGAAAAGAGGAAGAGAGCTTTATGGGTGGACGCACCTCTTTAGAAAAATCAGAATATTTTTTTATTCTTTCATTCTTTCCTTTTTATAATTAGATCATCACTTAAAATCCTTGCTACATGTCATCTTCTGATTGCATCTTAATTTTAATTGACCTAATCACATTAAGCCAAGTGTCAAAACTAGGTTTAATCTTGACTTTGATCATCATGCATGATAGGAAGACAAATGACAAACCATGATGCCATGCGTCACCATCTCATGGTGCCACATGTCACCCTGTGAATGACCAAATTATCCTTGTGTTGTAATTTTAAGTTCTCAACCCAAAATAATTATTTCTCCTCTTCTAATCAATTTATATCAAATATAAATTAATTAATTAATCTCTATTAATTAATTTCTCATAAGTAAATTCATATTTAAACACTTTAAATATAAATTTAACTTATACTATACATCCAATAACCTAGATTTGGTTTCAAGCCATGCTAGGGACTTTACAATCTAATTGCAAACCAAACCTATTTAATTAATCAATTAAACTCTTTAACTAATTAATTAAATCACATTTAACTTGGTGATTACTTGTGTATGTGTGTGACTCACTAGGCTCATCACTAATTGGCAATGAGATATGATATCAACTCTTAATATCATCAGAACTCTTTCTTACCATAAATGATTTCTCTAAATTATTTTAGACACCTCATAGACCAAGGTTAACACCTAGCATAGCATGCCATGGCCACCCAATCAGTAATAAGGAATGCCTTAAATGAACCTATAATCATATGTTACTATGCACTAGAATATCTCTGTTACAAAATCTCAATTCGAGCTAGAGTCATGGTTTATGTCAAACCCCATTTGCTATGAATATTATGTTCTCTTTTAATTCCAGTTCTTGATTAAAAAGATTTTTTTTCTCATCAGAAACTTTTTTCTGATTAAATCTGTCTGTCCTGGCCAGGAACTTGAAACATTAAGAATAATTAAATGAACATAGGATTTCATCCCTATTTACTTAGGGTAACAAATTCCATCTTGATCAACACCTATCTCCATATATAACTGGTAGGAACCAACACATGCCCATATACCCATACACAGTACAAGTATGAAAGCAGTATCAAACTCAAACCACCTATATATAAGATAATTGTGCTATCTTAGGTCTAAAAATTATATGCACTGATATGATTTATGACAATGCATTGACAAGAGTAAACTCTACGTGATTGTCATAAGTGTTACTGGTTCGGCCTACTTATCATGTATAAGTGCCTATCATGTTTATTATATGGCATGAGACTCACCATTCCATCTTATTTATATCTCATATAAATACCTTAGGAACAAACATGAATACAATCTTTCTGGATAAGTCATATCCTGTGTGAAGTATCCTCGATTGTGAACTAATTTATGATACTTTGTGCTAGAAATACTGTCACTCATATTCTTAACAATTTAAGAATAGAATTTTTAACAAAATATCAATGGACCTTTTCTATTACACATAAATATATTATGTAAACGGAAAAGTGAAATTGACTTTTTATTAATAAAATATGTACAAGATACATACTAAATGATATGCTCTAGGACATACTACTAACAATCTTTACTCTTTAAATCCTATTTTCCTAATAATTCCATACATTATTTAAAAATCTAGTTTTGTTTATAATTTTATAATAACCTTTCTAATTTCTCCTACTTTCTAGAGTTCTACATTGCAGGTTTATTTATTCATAATTTTTTTTTGTTACAATTTTTTTTTACTTATTTAACAAAAAGATAATTATTTAATATAATCATTAATAAAAAGTGATTTGTCCACATAAAAAATGTGCCATGAGTACTAATATTAAAATATAAATATATTAAATAGGGGAGTGAGAACTCAAATTGACACCTATCAGATAAATAATATGCATTTAGTTATTAAACTAAATTAGGTTGGACATTAAAATATAAATATTGTTAAATAAAAATTCATAAAAAATTAGTATACATAAGTGATAAGACGCACTTATGACCAAAAAACTATTATATATAAAAGAGACATGATAACCTATAAAAAATGCTGACACGAATAGAAGAAAAAGCGTTTGAATAGCATCTACTAACATCACTGAAAATATTATTAAAATATTTTTAAGAGAAGTAAAAAATTAGTATATAATATAAGTGATAAGACGCATGTGTGACAAAAAAACTATTATATATTAAAGGGGAGTTTCTATCATAACTTTGTTTTCTTACAAAGTAAAATTTTACTTTATTAACAACTACCATTAGATGAAATGTAAGTTCTAATCTAATAGTGTAAAGAACAAAGTAAAAACAAAGTAATCATAGAACGTAATACATATTTACAAAGACCAACATATAATAAAATTATGTATGCAAATCCTAATCTAAATGAAATTCTATTTATATTAATGACTAATTTAAATTAAATGAAAATTTATTAACATAATTTAATAAATACCTAAATTATATATTGTGTATTATATAACTAAACTCTAATTCTATTGTCCACGTGAGATAACATAGAAATTAGGGGGAAAAAGTTTAGATTAATAGACACCACATAGATTTATAGGACTGTTGAGAGATTACGAAAAGTAAAATAACATTAATTATTGATATGAATACTATATTTTGAGATATATTTTCTATTTTGTATAACAATGTTAAAAATAAAATTTAAGACTTGTCACAAAAATTTTATAATTATTTGGTCAATAGACGATAGGTAGACAACTAACATGTAAACTGACTAAAAACTAAGTGATTAATTTTATATATTTACAAAAGAATTATCTATAATTTATAATATTCATAAAAATAGAAATAATGAATAAGAACACACTTTTAATCTTTTATGTTATTAAAATTATAATGTCATTTAAATTTTAATAATTACAATCATTAATAAAATATTTATATTATAATTTTATTCAAATTTGACAAGTAATTCTAAATTAAATAAATTTTATCAATTTAATTAGTTTTTACATTAAAATTGGTGTGTTTTAACTTATAATTATCTATTATTTATATTTTTAAATTTTATTTTAAATTTTTTTTATTAACTTAAAGCTTATATCTCAATCAATGATAATATGTTTTGATAAGTTTATAAGGGATTTTATGGTTACTTTGTTCTTTATCACTATCTTTGCTATTTGACTCTCTTAATTGAATGCTTTTCAATCCCATAATTTAATAAATTACAAACATAAATTATGAAAATTATACCATAGTTTAATTTCAATTAATTACTATCTTATTGATATGAATATATTATATTGTTTTAATAATTAATTTGAAATTTCAATTTTTTTAAAAAATTATAACTTAATAATTTTTTTCCTATCTACTTATTTTTATCAATGATAATTAATTTTAATTTTTGTATAGAATATGTTGTAAAAATATTCTATAATTGATATTTTACAATTATCATCGAAATATCAGTGTCAACAATAAATTTAACAATGCAATATCCAATGCGTATACAATTTACCTATATATAACATTTATAACATTTTTTAATAAACTGTTTTATGTTTTTAAAATTTTATTTTATTTTTATATATCATAGTACAAATATAAGAGTTTTTATTTAGTTGCAAAAAAAAAAAAATGTCTTAAAGTAAATTAATAATATGAGTACAATGTTATCACAAAACAACTAGATGTATTGAAAATTAATGTGCTCTTTCTTATGGAATATGTGCAAATAAACATATTCTTCTTCCCATAGACATATTATTCTTCTAATATGGACCAGTGTGTTACAACATCTCTAAAATTTTATTTTCACCTATTATATAGTTTTGTATCTTTACATATTAAATCCTTTAATAACACTTCATATATTGTATTTTTGCTTTTTAATGAATTAAATTATTTTAGTTATTGAGCTAAACAAATCTTACTTATTATATATATATATATATATATATATATATATATATATATATATATATATATATTACACAAAGCACGGCTTAATACACACACATGTACAACCCATCACATATTCAGTAGTTGCTGAAACAGTTGCCTAGCAATTAACTATGTATGCTCAAGTTTAGAACTCAAAACTCAATGTGAAGAGTCAAGCGTGGTTTTACTTTGTGTGGATGTTCATAACCTTGTTTAATTTTTATACCTATTTTAGTCCACAGACAGTATAGCCATGGATGTTGTGATTTCTATCGCTGGAAAAATTGGAGAACTCTTGATTGAGCCAATCGGTAGACAATTTGGCTATTTTATTCGCTACAGCAGTAACATTGAGACTCTTCAGAAGCAAGTTCAAATACTTGAAGGAGTGAGGAAAGACGTACAGGCATCTATTGATGCAGCAGAAAGGAATTGTGAGGTCATCAGAAATGAGGTTCAGAATTGGACATCAGAGGTTGATGAGATCCTGTTGGAGGCTAAGAAACTTCATGATGAGGCTTCCAAAGCAAGGTTTCATAATTTGGCTTCACGTTATCAGCTAAGCAGGAAAGCTCAAAAGATAACAATTGCAATTAAAGATTTGAAAAATGATAGCAAGTTTGATAGAGTTTCCAATCCCGCACCTCCACCAATGATAGAGTTTCCATCTCAAGATGTTGTGATTTTCGAAAGCACAGAATTGGTTATAGAGGAGATTATGGGGGCTTTGAAGGACAACAAAACCAATTTCATTGGGATACACGGAATGGGAGGGGTGGGTAAAACCACTCTGGTGAAAGAAGTTATTAAAAGGGCTCAAGAGGGAAGGCTTTTTGCTACTATTGCAATGGTTGTGGTTTCACAAACCGTTGATGTGAAAAAGATTCAAGACCAGATAGCAGAGAGGTTGGGTTTGAAATTGAAAGAGATAAGTAATGAACAAGATCGAGTAAGCCTGTTGCATGCCAGACTGAAGAACGAGAATAAAGTCCTCATTATCTTGGATGATTTGTGGGCTAGACTTGACCTTGCAACTGTGGGCATTCCATTTGGCCATGATTATGCAAGCTGCAAAATTATGGTCACAACACGTCGTAGACAAGTATGCGATGCTATGGTCGACAAAAGAAGCGTGACTGCAAAGATAATCCCTATTAATATTTTATCGGAGAAAGAATCATGGGTATTGCTTAAAAAGAATGTTGGCGATGATATCGAGTCTCCAACGTTGAATTCTTTGGCAAAAGAGATTATCAGAGAATGTGGAGGCCTGCCTATAACTCTTGTTACGGTGGGAAGGGCAATGAGAGGCAAAGATCCTGACGAATGGCGAGTAGCAGTTGAGAAGCTCAAGAAATCACAGCCACAATTCATTGAAGGGATGCATAAAGATGTGTACAGATGCCTCCAGTTAAGCTATGATTACCTTCAAAATGAGGAAGCCAAGAAAGTTTTGAAGTTGTGCAGTTTATTTCCTGAGGATTTTAACATTCCAGTAGAAGACCTGGTAAGATATGGAGTTGGACTGAAGATATTCGAAGATGTTGTGAGAATGGAGGATGCAAGACGAAATGCTATTTCTATCATAAAAAACCTGAAAGCTTCCTGTTTGTTATTGGAAAGTGATAAAGAAGGCTGCGTCAAAATGCATGATGTTGTGCGTGATGTTGCTTTATCAATGGCATCAGATTATTTTGTGAGAGACGGTTTCAAGCAGTTGGAGTGTTGGCCAAGTGCAGAAGATATGAAGATTTTCACTGGCATCTCAATAACTCAAAATGAGATTTCTCAATTTCCTGATGCTTGGGATTGCCCAAATCTCAAGATATTGTTGATGCGAGACATTTATGATCACATTGAGCCGTCGAGTATGCCAAATGCAGTCTTGTTAGGGATGAAAGCCCTTGAAGTTTTTCATCTGGGAGGCCTTCGGCGTGGTAGTTCTTTCAATGGGCACTTGAAACAAGAATTTGGTCAATTAACCAATCTCCGGACACTGATTCTTCAGGATTATCTGATTGGCGACGCTACAGCAATTGGGGAACTGAAGATGCTTGAAATTCTTGACTTCAAAAGGTGTCAGTTCCGGGAGCCATTCAGTACAATAACGAAGTTGACTAAGCTAAAGTTGCTGGATGTGGAATATTGTTCTCATTCTAGGCGCATCTCTTCCATATTTCCAACCAATGCTATATCTAGTTCATCCCAGTTAGAGGAATTGTACAAGCTTGCTTTTGATTTTTCGAGTGCCTTCTCAGCTATGTACATGAGTGCGAGATTGCTATTTGATGACTTCGACATAACTGAGTTGAAATCCTTGTCTCGCTTGACTACCCTTACAATTACCATTCGAACTATTCCTGAAGGCTTCATATTCCCAAATTTGAAGTTTTTCAAAATTCATTTGGCAAGATGGATACCCTACGGAGCAATAGGATACATGAAAGGAATGATTTTGTCTCACGAGTCCAACTATCTGGTTCTTTCTGATGCCACAATTTCCTCGCTAGGTTGCTTCAAGCCGTTACTGCCAAGAACAAATTATCTATATTTAGTATATTTTGAGGATTTAAGGAATATCATTCCATGCTTATTATTTTCAAACGGAGATGGTTTAGCTGGTTTGAGGAGCATGAAAATTGACAGTTGTGCTAATTTCGAGTACCTGATCAATGTTGAAGAATGGCAGATAAGGTACGCTTATTTGTTGGAACTGGAAGAACTATATCTCGAGCAACTGAAAACCTTCAAAGCATTATGCAACACTGAACTACCTCCTGAAATTTCCTTGTCCATGAGTAAGCTCAAACGCTTGTACTTTTCTAGCTGTGGGGAATTGTCGAATGTTTTCGCTCCATTCAATCCACAGCAACAATTTAAGCAACTTGAAGCTCTTGAAGTTTATCATTGCAATGCATTGGAGTGTATATTTGAAAAAAAAGGAACGCCTCTTTCTATAAGAGAACTTCATCTGAAATCTTTGGAAGGAATGAAGCATATATGGGAGAGCCCTAGTGAGTTGTTGCACCTGCACAATCTACAAATTGTAAAGATAGAATCGTGCAAGAAATTGAGAGTTATCTTTCCTGCTTCTATTGCTCAAGGACTTGAGCGGCTGAAAGAACTGGATTTGTGTGATTGTGATGAATTAGAAGCAATTGTTGCAGAAAGGCGAGAAGGGGAGGAGACGATTGACAATGTGGTGTTCTATCAATTAATAAAGCTTTCACTACGCACACTTCTCAATCTTAAGGCTTTTTGTATGGATAACTTACCTTTCAAATGGCCATCCTTGGAAATGGTAGAGGTGAGCAATTGCCCTAAAATGAAGACATTTGCTGCTTCTGATGGAAACCAGAGCACACCAAAGTTGAAGGTGGTCAAAGTAAACAACAGTGACATACTGCTCGATGGAACAGACTTTAACACAGTCATACAAAATCACTACAAAGAAGAGGTTTGTGCCTTTATCATTTTTAATTGTTGTAGCTTTTGTTTCCATTCATTAAAAGCAGATGACCAAAATCATCTAATTTACTTTTCTCTGCTTTATCAATGAATAGTTTTATAAACTTATAACACAGTGTTTGATCACACTCATTTAGATTTCCTTGATGTTCGTATTTGTGGTTCAGGGAGTTGCAGGTCCAAGCAACTAACAACTGAAGATGTGATTAAGGTTTGTTGGCAAGGCAAATAAAACAGAGGTATTGATTGAACATAACCCATAAACTTCTTCGAACGCCTAACTATTTCCATTTTCCTTTCAAAGTTTTTTGCATTGGAATTAACAGCTTCGAAAGAATTTCTGTTCTTATATTTTCTTATCATTGTTAATTTTTTTCCGCTTTCAGGTGCAAGATTCTTCGTTGATCCTTGTGATATATCACTGCAGCAAGCAGAGGGCAATATTGAGTGTTTTTTATTCATGATATGTTCAATGTTAGGCGTTAAATAAAGGTGATGGTTGCCTATTTATTATCATTATTATAATAAATTCAGCCTATGGACGGGCTGATAATTGTGGGTTTTTTTTGTATCTTTTAATTATTTGTGGGGTTCAAATGTTAATTATAAGACTACAATAAGAAAATCTTCAATTCCTGTGGTTTTTATCTCTGTTTTCATTCCATAGAAATGTGTTAATCCTCTGCTAAATCTCCTCGCCCTCTTCTGGATTTGCCAAATTTCTAGATAAGTTAAATGAATAGAGTTTATTCATGGCACATGTGACTTCATTCTAGTAATATATGAATGACCTCAGAATTAAAATTAGCCCATTTCAATTAGGGATGGGTTTGTGCTAACTACTAAACACAAGTTCAATGTCTCTTTTAACATTTTCTTTCTTTTTCTCTTTCAAGAGGAGTGTCTTCTCTAATTACTTTAGTTTTTTAATAATTTATTTTTACTTTTGTTTTTATATGTAAATTGCTTATATTATCTAAGATTTATTATTACTTTAATTTTAATAATAATAAAATAACAGTAGAAAACCCTTCAAGAGAACAGGTTATTTGTTAGAGACTAATTAAATGATTTTGGTAATATATTATATTATATTCTTTAAAAATTGCTATTCTTATATTTTTTCCCTTTACCTCTTTCTGTAACTATATGGATTTAAAAGATCATACACAATATAGCATGTTAGCTACTGGACACGACTTTGTAAAATTCTCCATGCCATTAAGAGTCTAATGGAGCTATATATATATATATATATATATATATATATATATATATATATATTCATCTGGATATTTCCACACTTAGTTGCAGAGTCTAACCAAGTCATTAGTTGCAATCAATTTCAGGAGTTCAAGGGCCTCTCTCAATCTTCTTTTTGCTCTGTCTGTTGAAGCCACACCATGGGGATTCCTACATAAAAATAGGATAAACTAAAGTTAGCTATCTGTCAGCTGTGCAGAAATCATCTTACATAAAATATATAAAAGAAAAGCAAAATTTCAAATGGCTTCATCATACCCTATATTAGGACCGTGCAATTTCGGTTTCAGTTTGATTTCAATTTTGATTCTGATTTGATTTAGTTATCGGTTTCTACATTTAAAATTGTAGTATTATCGTATTTCTTTTAAAAAATAAAAACAATTATATATTTCTAATATCAACATATCAATAAAAATAATAGCAGTAATATTAAAATAACAATATTAATACCAAAATAAAATATCAATAAAGTAACATAAACATAATAACTTACTCAAGAGAAATACTAAAATTAAACTAACAATTTTCACATAAAAATATAATATAAAACCAAATATCCATAATGTTGGCGCTGAGTGGAGATAACTCAATTGGCCAGCATCCTATCTAGGTTCCTTCGACCCATAGCGCTTAGGCTATTATGCTAGAAGAAATTAGAGTTGTATCTCTGCTAAAAGTTTAAACTTTTGACACGGTGGTAAGCACTCGATCCTATAATTAGTATCACAACCAAGGTAATGAGTTTGAATCCCTAGCAGGTGTTGGGAGTGGATTGCTAGCATTGAGGAGGGATAGCTCAGTGGGCTAGCATTCAACCCAGATCTCTTCAGCTCATAGCGCTTGGACTGCTATACTATAAGGGGTTAGAGTTGTGTCTCTACTAAAAGTTTAAATTTTTAGTGTGATGGTAAGTGCTCGATCTTACACATAATAAGTCATATAATATTTCCATTCAAGTTATAAAATGACTGCAAATCAATGAGTACAATATGAGTTATGATTAATGTAGCCTAAACTAAAAGCACAAAACTATATAATTTTTGGTTTTAAAGAAATTCTTTATTATATTTTTATTCAACTATTTAAAATTAAAATTTTGATAGATAATATACAATTTTTACTAATTTAAATTTTAATTCAGAATAATAAGTATTAAAAATAAATTTAATTTTAATATAGTGAATGTTGTTTACAAAAATTTTGTAAATTATAATTAAAATTTTTTCAAATTAAAAATAAGATAACTAATGTAATTTTAAACTTAGTGAATTTAATTACTAACGCTAATTTTTAAATATTGTTTTAGCTCATACTCTCCACTATGACCACATACCTCACAAAATATTTTATTCAGATCGCACCACTGACATTTTGAGTGGGTCGTAATTCAATCCCATGAAATAAAACATACACAAATTCAGTCACTTTATAATATGTATCTTAATAGATATATTTTACTATCATATACATATTTTTCAATTATATAATTTTTAATAAGACAGTATACTCATGATGAAAAGGTAATTTAATAAGATAATTAATGACTATAAAGTGATTTAATGTATTTATATTTAAAAATAATAAAAGTTAATATTGGATTACATATATATATTTATAATTAATAACAAATTAATTTATATATAACTACCTTAATTGCATATAATATATATAATTTTATTGAAACTATATAATATATCTAAAATATATATATAAAAAATAGATATGTATAAAATTGTTCTTCAGTTTGGTTTCGTTCAGTTCAATTTCGGTCTGGTTCTGATTTAGTTCCAATTCAGTTCTTATGAAGAACAAAAATCGAACTAAAGCTGTAAAATAACTTTGGTTCTCTTCAATTCAGTTCCTACGATAACGATTCTTTTTCGGCTCCGATTCGGTTTCATTCGGTTCTTCAGTTTGGTTCAGATCCCTAAGAACCGTGCACAGCCCTAACTTATATCACTAGTTGCCTACCATGTAGTTCTTCCACAAGACTATGTTACCTCTTCAAGAGGGCAAGCAACTTCCCCAAGGATTCAACGCCTTTGTGAATTGAACAGATCTTCTATGGAATCTCAAAAGCAATAAAATAACCTTCCTCCATGTTCCTGGAAAGTGGCTATAGGAAAAAAATATATTTTTAGATAATGAATGAAAAACATATATTTGGCAGCTAATTCAAAAGATAAGATCAACACCTAAGAAATTCCCAAAAAATTATTTATGTTGATCCACGGCTTTCAGTTAGCACTTCAGTTAAATGTTGATAACAAGTAAGGTTCCGGAGACATCCAGGCATCTGATTATAAAATATACTATTAATGCTTGATTTCAGAAAAAAAAAAATGAAAAAAAAAGTAAGGTTGTGGAGAGTTGAGAGTGCATGCTTTAAGACCTGCTGATCAAGTGTGCATCGGCTGACTAAACGAATTAGCTTCAGCAAAAATGACAATTGCCCAGCAGTAATAAGTTCCTTGCAACATTTCTGTGAATGTTTGGTAGTCATATTAGACACATAATCTATAAACTTCTTCTTTAAAGAACCCCCAAGGTTCCTAGCTTATTATTTTTACAAAAGATACATCAATCACTTCTCATGTTCATCCTATTCACATATTTAAAGAAAGTTTGCTTCCCTCCTGCCCAAACATATTCTCATATATATTATTTAGTTATTATTTATACCAAAAGTAATTAAATTATTTATTAATTATTTTTAGGCCTACAGAATTAATTAAATTAATTTTTTGTGAGATTAATTTAATTAATTTTATTTTATTAATTTAATTAATTTTGACTTGAGATAATTAATAATTTAATTAAAGATGGTTATTGGAGATAAGGAAGTTGACAGCAGTTGCAAGCAGTTCTAAGCAGTTCAAAGTAATTCCAAGGAGTGGTCAGGTTACTGCAAAACGTGGTAGAGTGGGTTTTAGAGTCTTCCAGATTTCCGCAAGAGAAGCTATAAGAGTCAGATACACTGCAAAGGAACGAGCACCCAATAACATTGGCAACACAACTCAAACTTGCAATCTTTTATCTTTACTTTTATCAGTCATTTATTTTGTCAAAGCTTCTTACATTTAGTTTCAAGCATTGTACTCTCTTTCCAATTAATTTAAACGTCCTTTTGATTTCCAAATTACTTGCCTTTTTAATTTTTGGAGTGACATTGATGAAATTGCGTGCAGTGCAGTCAGTTCCTAAGATCGTTTGGGCTAGAAGTCAGACCACAATCTAGGTGATACACTCAGTATCTAGCATGTCCACGCAATTCCTAAGTTATGTGACAGTCAAATTATTTCTAAGGAAACAATTTTTGGTGCGTCCAGTGGGACCACGGTCTCATTTCATTCGACATCACTTTATCATTTTCATTTTTGCAGGTAACACCATGCCTCCAAAAACTAAAAGTGCTCTCGGTAAAGAAACCATCGGGTCTCAGGATATAGAGGGGAGTCCTACAGCAGTTGGCCCCAATCTTCAAGTTCCTCTCATGGTAGAACGATTTGAGAAAGTATCAACTACTCATGGACAAGAAGTGCAGAATCTAAATGTATTAGAAACTATACATACCTTGACCAATGCTTTCTACCAAAAATAATTAAATTATTTATTACTTATTTTTAGGCCTGAAGAATTAATTAAATTAATTTTTTGTGAAATTAATTTAATTAATTCTTGGCCAGAGATAATTAATAATTTAATTAAAGGTGGCCATTGGAGATAAGTGTAATACCCACTATTTTTAGATATTGAAATATCTGTCCTTGATGGAATATTCTGGTAAAAAGTAAAACTTCACCGATAAAGGAGTGGCAGTAAGATGTGAAAGCATATTCATGTATGTGGGTTTGAAATGTTCAAAATATATTTAAAAATGAAAAATATTTTAAAGGTTGTATTTCCTAAAGGTTTTTAAGTAAGTGTTTTTGGCAAAAGGAGTTTCGGCAGTCAAAGCCCCTTTTCTTACTCAAAAGCTCTTTTGAGCAGAATAGACTCTGGCAGCTGAAAGCTAGACTTTTGATAGTCGAAAGTCCCTCGACAGAGAGGGTATAAAAAGGGGTCAAAAGCTTATTTTACTGAGAAAACACTTAGGGTTTTTTTTTCTTTCCTCTCTCTCTTAACTTTGGGGCATATAATGAGCTCTTATTTCCTTTAGTTTTTGAAGATTTGGAGGTGGATTCTTCCATTTAGAATTGTGGAAGAGTAGACTCAAGCTTTAAAGTTTTAGTTCTTTCACTTCCAAACTCCAAGAAAAGAGATAATTTTCCCTTTCTTCTTGATCTAATGGGTAGATCTAAGAAAGTTGATGAGGGAAGAGGTTTCTATAACTTTAATTTCATGAAAAGTTGTTTTAAGTTAAGTTGTGGGGAAAATTTATGCATGATAGGGTTAGGGTTTTGTGATGTATATGAAAATTTCATGTCTTGCTATTAGTTTGGGAATGTTTAAGTGTTATGGGCCTTAAATGGCTAGTTTCCCCTGATGTATTTGAAGAAATCCATGTATATGCTATGTTGAGTTTGGGAAAAAACTAAGATTTGAGTTTTTGATTAATGTATGTAGGTGTTAAGCATGCTTTCAAGTTGTTTTAGGCCCTAGAGATGGGTACTACTGTTTAGATTGTGTTTTGAAACTTTGGGATGAGTTTTGAAATTTTTGGGAGAAGGACTCTACGGGTTTTTGACTTGAAAATTCTGAAAATTCCCAGGTTCGGCTGTCGAAAACCAAAAGTTCGGCAGTCGAAGCATGCAGTTTATTGAAAAATTTGGAAAATTTCTAGTTTCAGCAGCTAAAGTCCAAGACTTCAGCAGTCAAAGTCAACTTTGGACAAAAGGGGGCTTCTAAAGCGTAAGACTTTGGCAGTCGAAGTTTAGGACTTCAGCAGTAGAAGTGGGTTCTGCCTGACTTTTTCTCTCTTCTTTTCTAAGGTTCCAAAACAAGCCTAGAATAAGATGTTATGATAAGTATAGAGTTTTAGAACCTTATATAACAGTCTAAGGTCTGATTTATAAGATCAGGCTTTAGAGACTCGAAAGGTTAAGAATTTGAGGATAGCTACCGTTTGAGTAAGGTGGTTGATAGGCTTCAAAAGGTGAGTGACTCTAACCTTAATAAAATGGAAACTAGTTACAGGTAATTAATGATTATTCTCATGCATCATGTTATATTTATTTAGGATATATGTATTTAGAACACGAAGATGTTGCATAATTACATAATTTATTATTAATGCATTGATAGATGTTGGATGACCCACCGACTCTCCTCATGTTTATGACTATTATAATATCCCAAATTTTTTATGTCTAAATTTTAATATTTTAATGTATTAAATATTATGATATTTTAATTTGAATTTTGTAGGTTTTTAAAATTGGGTTTTTATTTTTATGGTAATTAATTTTAATAATTTTTAAATTTTAATTTAAAGACCACGTGGCAAGTTTGAAAATGTTTTTGGACTTCATAAATTTTTCTGAGTCTTTTACAATTTTTTCTGAATTTCGGGTCTTTTGAATCAAACTGATTGAATCGAATCAGTCCGGATCAAACTGGCCTCCCTTTTCTTTCCTTTTTCCGCTTCCCTTCTCGCACCTGATGCTCTCCCTTCTCTCCCTCTTTTCTCTCTCCTCCATTCCCACCACCGCCTGCCACCACCTCCCCTGCATTCCTCCCTCGCCACCTACTGTCCCTTTTTCCAGCCAGAAATGCTCCCCAAATTCCCTTATACGTGCGCTCCACTTTTTGCCTTCCTTCATTGTTTTTGGCTATTCCCGCTACTGATTGGACTAGTTCTTGTCCCCTTTTTTTTCTAACCTTGTAAGCTTTCTACAGACACCACTTTCATGAATTTTCATCAGGCAATTTGTGCGAATTAAGCCCGAGAAGTTTTACCCTTTTCGACTTTCAGGCTAGATTTCTCCCAAACTATAAATCCTACCAATAATCCGAGACCACTAGTGCGTCCTACACATAGAGAGCTTTGCAACAATATTAATTTGGAATTTTTCTGACACTGAAATTTGGTTGGTCCTATGAGCTTGCCAGTGATTGTTTGAGTCTTTAATGAGTCTTTTTAATTAAATAAAAATTATATTTTAGCTTCTGGTATTGTGGGTTTTGCGTAGTTATTTTCGTTTCAAATAAATTTCACCGACTATTGGGACTGCAATTTCGGGCTAGATACACGGGCTGCTGGATCCACTTTGGAAGTGGGTCAATATTACAGTGCTTCCTACCATTCTTAGATGCTCCAGACGTGTTTTGGGTGTCAGAATTGGTGTAGGTAAACCCAAACTCTAAATTCTCCTTTTTACCTAATGTTAAGTTTAGAATAAAAATCCATAAAATATTCATGACTAGCTAAAAAATTATATTCCAATTGCAATAATAGAATAGTATTGTTAAGGACTATAGGGAATAATTATAGAATTTTAGGGTTAATTTGGATAGTTTTGGCAAAAATGTCAGTTTTAAGCTAAATAGCTGAATTGTGTATTTATATGAGAATTGTCTGGTTTGGTAGGCCTAGGAGGGACATTGTATTATTGTTGTGTTGTGGACTTGAGACCTTTGGATTAAGAAGTGTTAGTTAAGTTGTTTTGCAAGTTGGGTTAGGTCCTAGATACAGAAAAACTCTACCGAATTTTCAGCGTAAATTTAGGATGTATTTAACTCTTTAGTTCTTTACTTTGATTCATTATTGATAAATTCTTGAATATAAATGTTTAGGTGATCCAAGTCAACCTTTCTCTTCTTCTCAGCTGCCCCAGTAACACTTGAATAATCTGTGAGTTTGATATTAATTTTATTTATAATTTCAAAATTATTAATTTATATTCAAGGCATGCTCATGCATCCACTTATATATATATGTATATAATAGTTAAATGCTAGGCACACTCCTTTATTGCATATATTATTGAATTTGTTTGTGGATGTCACCTTAAGATAACTTGGAGCTATATGTGTGTGTTGGTGTGATGTATGGTGTGGATATAGATATGGGTAGGACGAGTAGTCGCAGCTGGAGCTTGACTCACTAGGATCTGATTCTTATGTATAGATAAGTTAGGGTGAGTTGATCTCGCTGGCCCCTGCACTTGGATTATTAAGTGAAAGTCTGGCTTGAGTTGACCTCGCCGACAAATATTGGATTAAGAGAGCTCTATAGGGGATAAGCTCTCATATATGTATTGATGTGACACATGGATGCGTTCGTACTCTAAATTATCTTTTGTGCGAATATTAGTAGAATTGTTTGATTTGTGTGAATATATTGCATTCATACATAGGAATACATTGGATTTAGATAGTCACTGAGTTAAACACTCACCTTTGTTCAACTATTTTTCCTCAGGTGACAGATGGCTTATTTTGTGATTATTCTACTTTCTTTTTCTGCAGGTTTAAGCAAAAAATATTTTGATTTGTTTTTATTATCTTTTAATTTAAATCTAGAACTCCGCATGGATCAATAGTTGTATTTTTATTTGGGTTGTAATAACTTAAATTTTAGAGTTGTAAAATTAATTACATGAGACTACATGGATGTATATGATGTTTATTATTATTGATGGAGGGAGCTGAGCTCCCAAATGTTGATATATGATATTTGAGGATTGTGAAGGTGAGCTGAGCTCCCCAAATTTTTGATATTATTTGTTTATAAGTCGGGTGAGTTAATGCTATCAGTTGGATAGTCCAATTTATGGCTGGACTTTGTTCATTTATTTTCGTGAAATTGGGCTACCTTAACGGGCCTTATGAATGATTTGGAAATAGTTAGGCTTACTACAAGTTTGTTTATAAGTCGGGTGAGTTAATGCTATCAGTTGGATAGTCCAATTTATGGCTGGACTTTGTTCGTTTATTTTCGTGAAATTGGGCTACCTTAACGGGCCTTATGAATGATTTGGAAATAGTTAGGCTTACTACAAGTTTCAGGGTCCTTATGCTGACTCAAGTCCTACTGTCAGTCTAGCTCAAAAATCGGGTCGTGACAACTATGTAATGTGACATATGTTATGGATCCATAAGTAAATCCCATGGGGAGATATTTAAGTTGCCCCGATAAAGGAGATCTGTAAATTGCCCCCAGGTGTATGACACAGGTCATTTTTTAAAGGAAAGTTTGGGGAGTTACTGGTGACAAGTCTATCCTACGTGAAATGTTTGTATTATGAAAAGTGAATGATGTAATGCACATGTATGAATTAAATGATATAATTTAATGATAGTTAGTTTACTTACTGAGTTTGTATAAACTTACCCCTTTCCTTAACCCCATGATGCAGGGTTACAAGTGTAACATCCCTAATTTTCAAATAATTATTATATATATATATATATATTTTATTCTAACCCTGGTATTGTGGACTTCGCGTATGTACTTTCATTCCGTGGAAATTCGATCGTCGCCCGGATCTGCAATTTCGGGCCGAGCAAATAAGCTGCTGGAACCATTTCAGAACTAGGTCAAGATTATAGGATACCCCACCATTTTCAGACGTTCTGGACGCTTTCCAGTTGTCAGATCTGGCATAGGTAAACTTGAACTCTATATTACTCAATTTTTGCCTTGTACTGAGTTAGAATAAAATTTATAAAATATTCGTGGATGATAAGAAAATTACGATTCCTATTGCAATAGCCTTATAATATTGTTAAGGACCGCGGCGCAGGTTTATAAAATTTTTAAAGTTAGTTTGGATAGTTTTTGAAAAATATTAGTTTTGAAGTCTTATAATTGAGTTGTCTGATATTATGATTATTACTTAGTTTGGAGGGCCCAGGATGGGCCATATAATGATGATGAGATATGGATTGAGTTTAGAAGTGTTATTTGAACCATTTTGCAGGTTGGGTAGGTCATAGGTATAGAGGAGACTCTGTCGGATTTTCAGCACAACTTAGGGTGTCTTTGGTCTTTTCTAAACTAGTATTGAGTCAAATATATTAAATAATTGTAATGAAATTGTCAGGTGAGCCGGAACAGCCTTCCTCCTCCGCCCAGCTGCCGTAGTGACCTCTGTTCAAGTTTGTGAGTAAAATATTAATTTTAATTGTAATTTCGATATTATTATATGTTCAAGCATGCCCATGCATTACTTATAAATATGTATCTATGTAGTTAAAAACTAGGCACATTTTATATTGTATTCATAATTGTTGAAGTGTCATGGATGTTATTTGTGGTAATTTAGAGCAGTGTGTGTGCGTGACGTGCGTGTGGTATGGTATTGGATAAGGACAGGACGGGTAGACACGGCTTGAAAGACACTCGCTGGGATCCTGCATTTGGTTTATTAAGCGAAAGTCCGGCTTGAGAGACACTCGCTGGCAGAGGTTGGATTAAGAGGGCTGTATAGGGGATCAGCTCCCATATATGTATTGCTTGACAGTGTTGGGTGTGTGAGTGCTCCAAATTGCTTTTTTGCTGTTATAATATGAAAATTATGACGATGTTGCATTTCACTCCACAAGGTGCATTAGTTTTAGATAGTTATAGAGATTATGATTAAAATTAGTATTTTACTCTCTGAGTTGAACGCTTACTCCTGTTCATCTATTTTTCCATGCTACAGGAGGATTATTTATTATGGCTAACCTGCTCTTCTTCTTCGCAGGTCCATTAATAGTATTTAATGTATTTTGTACAATTGAGTTAAATTTTAGACTCCGCATGTGTTAGAAGCACTTATTTTTATTTGGGCCTATATTATAAAAGTTATGTTGGACCTGTAAAATTATTAACTGTATGCATGATGAGATTGAATGAGGGAGCTAAGCTCCTATTTGAGTTATGACATTTTGATTATGTGGAGGGTGAGCTGAGCTCCCCAATTTATTATATATTGTGTTTACAGGTCGGGTGAGTCAAAAACTCCCATTGAATGGTCTATTTTATGGTCGGACTCTGTCCGGTTAAATTCTTGAAATTGGGCCCAAATGGGCCTTAGAGTTGGGTTGAGGAATAGTTAGGCTTACCACGGGCCTCGGGGGCTTTAGGCTGGCCTAGGTCCTAGTGCCAGTTCAGCCCATAGGTTGGGTCGTGACAGCAAGACTAGAAGAGTTTCTTGAAGAGAGAGTTTCAGGGGTAGCTTAGCCTTTTCCTTTATATATGATGTATGGGTATATAGACATGTAAAATATGAATGGATAGTACTGTGCTGGTAATTAAAGAAATTTGAAGTTAAATAGTATTTTTAAGTATGATGATGTAAATGTTATGTTAACCCTTTTGTGGGAGCATGCATGTCGAATCATTATACTTTAAAACTTATGTTTGTTAAGATTCAAATTATGAACTATTTTTATGTTAAGGATGTTTATGTATGGATGAAAAGACTAAGGTGTAATGGTTTGAAATTTGCTCAAATGGTGGGACACAGGAATATGTGTATGTTTTACAAACTTTAGACTTATTGCGGGTTCCGGCAGCCTTAAGTTGACCTAAGCCCTAGTGCTGACAATGGCCCTGAGTTTGGGACGTTACAATAAAGAAGTTGATAGTAGTTCTACGCAATTCAAAATGGTTCTAGGGAGTGCTTAGGTTACTGCAGAATGTGGTAGAGTGGGTTCCAGAGTCTTTTAAATACCTGTAAGAGAAGCTATAAGAGTCAAATACACTGCAAAGGAATGAACACCAAACAACATCAACAACACAACTCAAACTTGCAGTCTTTTATCTTTACTTTTATTAATCATTTATTTTTCCAAAGCTTCTTGCATTTAATTTCAAGTATTGTACTCTCTTCCCAATTAATTTAAATATCCTTTTGATTTTCGAATTATTTGCCTTTTTAATTTTTGAAGTAAAATTGACGAAACTGCATTCAGTGTAGTCAGTTCTCACAATCATTTGGTCTAGAAGTCAAAACATAATCCAGGAGATACACTCAGTATTTGGCACACCTACACAATTCCTAAGCTATGTAACAATCAAATTGTTTTCTAAAAAAACAATTACTTTTATATGTAATGTATTTGTGAATAATAGTATCATGTGAATAATAGTATGTCATATTTTCCTGATAGTAATATGAATAATAACTCAAAAAAAATTGAAGAATGTTGCTAAATTATAGAAAGAATAAGAAACCCTTACCCAAAGTTGCACAATTATGAAGGATTCCACTAATGCTTTCATTCTCAATAGTAGGGGTGTACAAAGAATCTGTCAAACCAATCAACCCGACCATTCCCAATAAATCCAAATCAAAATTAATGGTTTTATAAATTTAAATATTAGTTGTGATTTGAAAATAATTATAAACCGAATTTTCGGTTTGGGTTTCTGATTTACATAATAAAACTGAACTCAAACCGAATATATATATATACATGAATAATTTTTTTTTATTCTTATTTTTTTTATTGAATAATATATTTTAAATTAATATTTATTTTTCAATTGATGTATGATAATATGTATATGAAAAAAGTTTAATAAGAGTCAAATTATAAAAGTCTAAAAAGTATTAAAATAAGTAAAAAGCGCTCAAATTGAACCCAACTTGATTAATGTGAAAACTAAACATATGTGGCTTTATAATTTAATTCATTGGTTTCAGTTTGAATATTATCAAAACTGACTTTTTTTTTTGTTTAGTTTGGCAAAATACATTCAACTCGCCCAAACCTATACATGTACAACCCTATTCAGCAGTTCCTTCTTTTTTTTTTTTTTTTTACAAAAAGAAAGCATTAAACTGTCCAATGGGCCTCAAAATACAAAATGGAGTTCATGGTATCAAGAGTCTATACAATCCAATTAATAGGCAAATTTCCTTATATGGACAACTTAATAAGAGTAGGGATGGCAATAGGCAGGTATCATAAAAGATTACTTTACCAAATTTAAATTTGATTAATATTCTCAAAACTCAAATCTAATTAATATTTTCAAAACTTAAATTCATTTCAAATTTATTAAAATTTATTTTTAACTACCAAAACTTATCTCATATTTTCGATTGTTATTATCTAAAAAATATCTAAATCTTTTTAATTTTATATATTTTAATTATTAATTTATATAAAAATTATTTTTTAGTAATTTATATTTTAAAAATTTAATAATTTTTAAATATTATTAAAATATATATATATTAAATATTTATATAAACAGAAAGCACCAAATCATTAAAATACAAATCATGTCAGCTTTAAGGTACATGCTATATCAATGCCGCGTACATAAATTCGAATTGTAAATAAAATAAAATTCTAATAAAAAAATCAATTTAAAAAACCAGTGAGCTAAAAGAATTGAAAAAATAAAATAAATATATATTTTTGGAAAGGGATTTCTTAACTGAAACATAAAAAAAAACTATTGGTTTGTGAAAGCCACGCCCTTTTTGATTCGCTGGGGCTAGTCACCCAAACCAAGCTAGAACACTTCCCACACATTTAGCTATCCTGCCAGAAGCTCCTCTTTCCTTTTCCTTTCCTTCGGTTATTCCAAAACTCTGTGTCGATCTTCAAAATCCCCTTTGCGATTTCTTCTCGAAAGAGGATTGTTAATTACAAAATCTTACGTCTTTTGCGTCTCAAAAATTTTAGCCGAAATCGTTTCAATAATAGAGATTAAAGGAAAATTATAATTATGGCTCAAGCAGTTGAGGAATGGTACAAGCAGATGCCTATTATCACCCGCTCTTATCTAACAGCAGCTATTGTCACCACCATCGGTTGTTCCCTCGAGGTATGTTTCCTCTACGCCTTTAATCCTTTATGATGGACTTCTTTTATAATTTTTTTTTTAATTATTAACTGGAATTGAATATTTGTTTGGACAAAAGGGTTAAGAATTTTTTGCATTGATTATTTATTGGTTGATATTTTGTTTCTAGACAAATGGTTATTATTGTTTTCAGTTGATTTCTAATCGGGTTTGTTTAATTTTGCGAATTGTGGACATTCCCTTTTCATGTTCTCTGTGAATTGTTGTGTGCTTTCGATATATTGCTCAAATTTTAATGCTATAAATCAAAATTTTGGTTTTTAAAGTTGTATTAGTTGTTTGTTTGGTATATCTTATTCATGGATAGGGCTACTGAGCCTTGTTATTGGGGTCATTGGTATCACAGGCATCTCTCCCGCACTTTATTAACCTCAGAGTTCAGTTCAAGGCAAACCTTCCTTGTTGGGGTTAGAGGATTTTTAAGCAAGGAAAAATACCATTCTTGTGGTTTAGCTTTATGAGTAGAACCATTATCAACAACATATAGAGTAAATTCACGTCAATCAGGCTATCCCTTGGGTTGTGGCTAGTGAACTTGAATAGTAAATTCTTATTTTTTTTTTGTTGGGTTTATTTTTTTTATCTTGGGGCATATTTGTATTAGCTTTGAAATATCAATTGGATTCTGTTTATTTATTCCTTTTGTAATTTTGATCTCTGAATGTATAAATGGATGATTTAAAAGCTTTAGCAACAAGTTCTTTTTCTTATTTTCTTTTTTTGCAGATAATATCTCCTCATAATTTGTACTTGCATCCTACACTTGTTGTTAAGCATTATCAATTCTGGCGTCTCATCACCAATTTCCTGTACTTCCGGAAAATGGGTAGGTTTTAAACCTTGTGCTTTTATTGATATATGATTGCATTGTTGTTATAGGGATGAGTATACTGGTGCTAGGATAGGGAAATTTGTGGAAGAGAGCTGCTTTCTTTGATACATTTCTTTGATATTTTTAGTTTCAAAGGTAGAAAAGTTTGATAAGGGAATATTTCTTTTTACACATCCAGCTTGTGCATCTAGCTACTCAATTTTGCATTTTGATAACCATCATGATCATGGAATCAGATCTCTGTAGAGATTCAGGATCAGTGAATGTGTTCATTCTCTTATCATATATAATGCATTAAGGTGTGGAATGTAGGTTATGAATCAACTTATCTAGAATTTCATTCCCAATGAATTCTAAACGATGGACCTTTTGGGCATATTGTAATAGGCCTTTGAAGATTAGAAGGTCCTATTTTTACCTACACAATGTATATTTTCCCATTATAAACAAACTTGTAACTGCTTGCTTGTAGATAAAGTTATTTCGAGTGTAAACTCATGTTAAAGCAATTCATTGCAAGTGTTGCAGCAATATGTCTGATGAAGTGCATTAGAAATGACAAATTGCTTTTTTTTTTTTCTAACATATGATATGTAACTTGCTACAATAGCAAAGTTTAATTGTTCAAGTGCTTTTTTCATTGAAAATACTCTTGCTTCCCAATTTTAAAAGAAATTAACATTTTGTTAATCTAAACTGCATCAGTTGCATGTCCCACTTGGTTTGAAATTTTGGATAAGCATGAATTCACATAATTTTAGTTTTTGAAGTTGTTTGAGTGAATGGTCTCAGTGACTGCCACCGTGTTGTTCTTACAATTGTGATATTAGATAAAGTGAAAACTGGGAGAAGTGATCCCCAGTTTTTATATGTAAGCACACTGAAGATGGAAAAGTGTTATAAACTTCTGGCTAGGTGATCAAAAGTGCTGCACAAACTCCTAGCTTTGGGATTGTGTTTGAATCTTTTAGCTAGTTTCAAATTCACATTTAACATACTTGTATAGTGGTTAATATGCTAATTGTTTGACATCCTTATAGTTGCATCTCTTCTCTTTATAATTTTGTGTCAGATATTTACATAGGATCTTACATCTTCAGGTACTTGAAATCAAACTGCAAATAATATGTAAAAGGGTAATTGAATGCCCATCTATAGCAAGTTGCATTGACATGGTGGTTCTTTTAAAACTGTGTTTATTATGATGCCAAATCATGTTAAAAGTAGTAGTATGTTTTATTCAAACATAGCTGTAGATACCAAATTTTGTGCTGGTATTTTCTAAAAAATTTTCAAAAAATTGTTAACTCTAATCTTATTTCTAATTTAATTTTAATTCAATTTTGACTTTAAGGGAATAGTGATTTATTCTTATAGAATAACTAGGAGCAAGAAGCTTAAAATTTTAATTTCAGCTTTGGCATTTACTTTTTTAATTTCAGAGTTTAATCAAATTTATCTTGTAGTTTCAATTTCTATTTTGATTCAAATTTAATCAAATTCTGAGTTTAAACTTTAACTTTCAACTTCAAGCCAATCTTAATTTTAATTTTAATTTTAATTCAAACCTTGATTTTAATTTTGAATATTAATAACTTTAGATTTTTCAGGTGTAAAGAAAGTAGTAGTAGTGGTAGCAGTAGTAGTAGTTATACTTCCTTTTTTTTCTTGTGAAGCACTTGTCCTAGAGTATTCCTTTTAGTTGAAAACATCTTTATCATCTTGTTATTATGCTATGTCAAATTACTTGATCATGGCAAATATTGAGTTTCATGTCCCAATCTGCATGCATGATTGAAATTAATTCTTTACTCTAATTTCTGTTTTTCTAATGTGGCTCTTCATTATATCAGACCTGGACTTTTTGTTCCACATGTTCTTTCTTGCTCGATACTGCAAACTTCTTGAAGAGAACTCTTTCAGGGGGAGGACTGCAGATTTCTTTTACATGCTCTTATTTGGTGCTACTGTTTTGACTGGCATTGTTCTACTTGGGGGAATGATACCCTATTTGTCAGAATCATTTGCAAAAATCATATTCCTAAGCAATTCATTGACATTCATGATGGTTAGTAAGTCTTTGCTTACTTATGGCATATTAATGGAGGTAGTTCTTTTTAAATGATCTGTCACCTAAGCTTCTTTCTTACTTTTCATGTGTACAGGTGTATGTCTGGAGCAAGCAAAATCCATTTATCCACATGAGTTTCTTGGGCCTCTTTACTTTTACAGCAGCTTACCTACCATGGGTGAGTTAACTTAAGCTTACTTCATGTATATAAAATAGTTGTGCTTGTAAATGTGTTACTGCATCCATCCACAATTTGCTGGCCATTCCATCTACATTACAAATCACAATTAACCTGATGCATTTGCTTTCTTAGATTCTAAATTTCAGCTTTCTTTCCATTTGAATGATTTGCAAAGTATTCTGTGGAAGTGTAAGACTTAGCTTGTATTCATGCAGGTTCTTTTGGGATTCTCTGTCCTTGTTGGTGCTAGTGCTTGGGTGGATCTACTGGTGCGTTTTACTTACTAAATATTCCCTTCAACATCAATATTTCAATCATTTCTTTTATTATCTGTGCATGTTGGGAAAGTTTGTAACCATGTACTCCCAAGCCCTTTAATTCAAAATATACATAAAAAAAAAATTTGCAACGCTTACTCATTGAACAAAATTCTAAACAATGTTGTCCCAAGTATATAGATGGTTATGAATTATGATATGGCTGGCTTGATTAAGATGAATGAACTTTATTAGTGTGTGTTTCAACAAGTTTGATGTTCAGCCATTGGTAGGTTAAGAGTATTTACAAGAATCAGTGAATCACAACTTGGGAAGTGTTTGGTACAAGGTTAAAAAATTGAAGTTTAAGTGTTGCTCTTGTAAATTTTAAAGGAGTAATTGTTCAGGGGCTAAAAAATAATTAATGGTGTAATAGTTAATAGTGTTTGGTAGGAGGTTAATAAAAAAAAACTTAGGAAGTGTTTGGTACAAGGTTAAAAAATTATTCGGTTAATGGTGTAATAGTAAATAGTGTTTGGTAGGAGGTTAAAAAAAATAAAAAAATCTTAGGAAGTGTTTGGTACAAGATTAAAAAATTGTTTGGTTGCATTTCGTGCAAGGTTAACAAGGAGTAATTATTAGCCTTGTTACTTTTAACCTATCATTAATTTTGTTTAGATGCTATAAGAGCATAAGTTAACTTTTAAATTCCTTAGGAGTTCAATGTTAATCTTGGAAAATTAGGTTAACAAAGCTTAACAAACGGAGGAACACCATACTTCATTTAAGTTTTTTTTATTAATCTCCTACCAAACATTATTAATTATTATACCATTAATTATATTTTATTCCTTAACAATTATTCTTGTAAAATTTACAAAAGTATTTGGTATAAGGTCAAAAAAATTGAAGGTTAAGTACTACTCCTGTAAATTTTAGAGGAGTAATTGTCAAGGGATAAAAAATAATTAATGGTGTTATAGTTAATATTGTTTGGTAGGAGGTTAATAAAAAAACTTAAACGAATTATGGTGTTGTTCTATTTGTTAAACTTTGTTAACTTAATCCCTCAAGGTTAACATTTAACTCCTAAATAGTAGTTAAATATTAACGAGGTTAAAAATTAATCTATTCCCTTGTAGCATCCAAACAACAATGAGAGGTTAAATTTTATAAGGGTAATAATTATCCCTTATTAATTTCATATCAAATGCCTCAATAAATATAAGATTGAGAGTGCAACTATCCAGCAGGAACTTGAATGCTATGAACTTGAATGCTATAAGAAATATGCTACTAGGACCCCCCCAAAAAAAAAATCATTGAATGCTATGAACTTGAATGCTATAAGAAATATGCTTCACTATGGGAATGATCTTCCCCTTCTGAGTAATTTTCTCTCACCAGCAGATATCTTACAAATTGGCTGCCTATTTTTCTAACAAGTCTCTTTACATTCTTTGTTTAACAATACTATTTTGTGTTTCAGGGAATGATAGCTGGCCATGCTTACTATTTTCTTGAGGATGTATATCCACGAATGACTGGTCGTCGGCCCCTACGAACTCCATCATTTATTAAATCACTATTTGCTGATGAGGCAGTTGTAGTGGCCCGGCCTGCAAATGTGAGATTTGCTCCCCCACCTGCTGAGGAGGTGCATCAAGATTGAGCAAGACTCCTAGAATCGTAGGCTGATGAGCAGTAGCTTTTCGTTGCGATGGTCATCCCTTGCTATTAGGGGGCGTAAAGTCTACTCAGTTCTTTGATATTATCTGTCTTGACATGTTTTTATTTTAGAGGTTAACTATGTATATGACATTGCTACTACAGAAGCCATGCATAACTCGGAGACGAGTTTTTGTAATTTACATCAAGAATGCAAGTTTAGCGATTGGAGGGTGTTTTTGTGCATTTGTTGCTGCTTTGGTTTTTCCTTTTAGAAACTCATGCAGCCAAGTAATTTTTTATGAAATTTATGGTTTCTTAATAGTTCTTAGTTGTTCCTTTTGTGGACGAAAAAAGGTGAGTTTTGCAATGTGAATTCTGCCACACGCTTTATGAGTATGATTTTCCTTTTTCATACTTGATTATTCAAACTTTTAGTTTCATCTATGTACTTTTGGTCTCTGGTAGAATAGCTCCAAAGGGGGGAATTTGCAATTTGCAAATTTGTCAACGCAAGCCTGTTCGGGGGTTGAGGTTTGGAAGGAACAAAATACTTTCTGAATGGCAACTACCACAACCTACAGAAAATTTTCTTTCCAGCCAAATTTGAATGAATAAACTGCATACAAGTTATCAAACAACCAATGAAAAAGGCCATATAACCCATTAAGAAATCAACTAAAAAACCTTCCCTTAAGCAAGCTGCAACTAGCTGTGTAATGTACATGCAAAAAGAATTGCCGCTATCTTGAGCCATACCAGAATAGTCTGGATTTGTTTTTCTGGCTCTGACCTGCTCCAATATCACCTACTTCGAACCATGAAAAACCATTTCCTGTGGGGAAAATACAATAGAATAAAGAAACATTGCAGTTAACGAATCGGGTGATATTGCGCTGATACTCTCTTGGGAGGCAACTTCCGGAGGATGTAGAGCACTAGAGCTGAGGGTAGAATCTCAACCAGCTGTAAAATTCAATAGAACGATTAAAATTATGGATCTAATGAAGGAGAATAGTGGAGCTTAATTATATTGACAAGCCAAGAATACCATGTAATAGATCACATTCAAAACTGGATGGTCCAAAACATCAAGTGATGCATCTGAATCAAAAGCAGAAAGAAGAACCTGCAGGTTGAGAATTGAGTTAAAAGCACATCAACAAAACCCATCATATGATGAAAGTGAATTTCACATCATTATTGCCATATGACTGCTCTTTCCACTTAAGCCAAAAGGATAAAATTTAAACGTGACAAGTTTAACTTTTGGGGTCCAAATACAGGATAGTCTAATCTTGTTTGATCTTCTCATCCCAATAGAGCTACATGATATTCTTGAGCAACCAATTGTCACATTAGATTAATCTTATATAAATCTTATATAAATCATGACCAAAATAAGCATAGAACACACTGGTTCTTAGCTCAAGCATCTCTAGAATGCCTCCACTTCTTGCCTATCTTGCTCAGCACAATTCCACCTTACTCTCAGAATATCATCATTACAACCAATTCAAACGTGGCTACGTGTTGCCAACCACTTTATATGAAAATGTCACAGATGCTTATACTCCATCACGTCAACGCAGATAAGTAACCAGCGGTCATCAAAATATGATGTGAGAAGAAAATTTGAAGCAACCTCTTCACAAAAAGTTCTCATAAGAGAAGAATTACATCTCGACATTCCAAACTGCCATGGTCCATGGATAAGCTCATAAAAAGTATTTAGTACCCTCCATGCCATACTCCCCACTGTAACAAAGATGTCTGCTTTGTGAATGCCCAATCTTGATCAACAAGAATTGTTAAGATAACAAGGGTGAATACCTAATTCCCATGCTACTTCAGCTGCACATGTACAGCACATTTACCAAGAATTTTCACAACAATGGGATCACACACGCTGCCTCAAGCTGAAAACTGAGTTCAGAATTTGTAATGATTTTTCAAAGTGAATTACTTCTCAAAGTCTTTAAGTGTTCACATTCATCTTTGATCAAGCAAGGAGAAGATCAGGAAGCTTTAGCATCATATCGTCTGCAGGCTAGTATGTGACTGCATATGTCTGTGCACTGGCTATTAATTGATTTATTCATTCTTTTGCAAATGAAAAATGATTTGCTTGATGTTTTATCTGTATAATTTAATAAAACTAAGGTATATTAGAGAAAATAAATTAGGAATGCGTCAGAAGATAACAATGCTAGATGTCATTTTCCACTGCAATTGACAGCTTGCCTAGTCAGATGGGATGGCATTCAAGAAATAGGTAAAACGAGTAGATCCACAGTTTTGCATTTTTGAGCATATCTAATATATTTTCACAACATTCAACAATGAAAGATTATTGTTTCAAGCTTACCACAAAACATCTTATAAGGAAGCACGTGAAACATATAGCTGTAACTGATCCAACCTGCAACAGAGCAAATGTTAGTTTAAACTCAAATAATGAGTTTTTTTTTCTTATATTTTTTATTATAATGACAAGAAGATTAATTAGTTTTCCCAATTCAAAGTATAGGCGATGACTCTTTAAAGGTTGTGATAGTGTTTCATAATAATGATTTAAATCATACTTGAGCATGTGGGTTCATTGGAATGTGTTAGAACAAAAGAGGGTATCTATTAGGTACATACAAGTATTGAAAGATATGTATGAAGGAGCAACTACTATTGTGCGCACAGTGGGAGGGGACACAAGAGATTTTCCGATCTCAATTGGATTACACCAAGGATTAGCCATAAGCCCTTACCTTTTCACATTAGTTTTAGATGAACTGACGAAACATATACAAGAGAGTATTCCTTGGTGCATAATGTTTGCGGATGATATTGTTCTGATAGATGAGACACAAGAAGGAGTCAATAGGAAGCTAGAACTTTAGAGAAGTACTCTAAAGTCAAAGGGTTTTAAGTTAAGTAGAACGAAGACAGAATACATGCATTGCAAGTTCAGTGAAGGCCAAACTGGTGATAGGGAAGGAGTTAGTTTGAATGGAGTGGTACTGTCCCAAAGTAATCACTTTAAATATCTAGGCTCAGTCCTTCAAGTAGATGGGGGATGTGAGGAGGATGTTAGTCATAGGATTAAAGCCGGATAGTTGAAGTGGAGACGTGCCACGGAAGTTTTATGTGATCGTAAGATTCCCAATAAATTAAAAGGAAATTTTACCGTACAACCATACGACCGGCTATGTTATATGGTAGTGAGTGTTGAGTACTGAAAGAGTCGTATGCATCTAAGATAAGAGTTGCAGAGATGAGAATGTTAAGGTGGATGAGTGGCCATACTAGATTAGATAAAGTCCGTAATGAAAGTATTAGAGAAAAGGTAGGAGTGGTGCCAATTGAAGATAAGTTGAAAGAAGGGAGATTGAGGTAGTTTGGTCATGTGAAGCGTAGACATACGGAGGCTCCAGTTAGACAAGTCGAGCACATTAGGTTAGAGGATAGAAAGAAAAAAAGGGGTAGACCTAAATTGACTTGGAGGAGAGTAGTACAATATGACTTAGAAGCATTACACATTTCTAAGGATTTAACCCAAAATTGTTCAGAGTGGAAAAAGCGAATCCATATAGCCGACCCCAAATTTTTGGGATAAAGGCTTAGTTGAGTTGAGTTGAGTTGAGCATGTGGGTTCATAATCAATTTATATTACCCATGCATGAGCTAATTCAGTTGCACATCAATGATACCAAAAATTTGTACCCTAGAGATCATATACACAATCAAAAGGACAGAATTCACCAGAAACTGCATATGACTTTCAGATTGCCATGGAGACATAGCAAACTTGCAATCATCCAATCATGTGATTTCTACTGCATATCCAGATATTAAGAAGTAATTTGTTGCAAAGTGTGACAGTAAATGATTGCCATCACTTAACATTGTTGATTTTCTGAGAAATACTTCAAACATGCATCCATAACTAACCGGTAAAACTTTTTTTTTAATTAGTGTAACATAGGATCTGTCATTTTCGTACGTCAACATAATAAACACACAGAATTCATCCCCCATGAATTGCTTGCTTTCTACTTTTTTATGCATCTAGCATGAGGTGGAAAGACTAATAATGAGTAATGACTGTAAATGTAATGCCAACAAAGGATAAAGGGAAGGCAATACACCTCATGGAGCTTCTTTCTTCTCCCTTTAGATTCAATAGGGAAGCGTCTCAGCATGAAAAATAACCTGAAAGCATTGTAAATAAAAATTCAGAGGAAGAGGAAAATCTAATTTCTACATGGACAAATATAGCTGAGTCAGCTCCAAATAATATAATTACCATAATCATAATAATAGAGAAGACTCACCTTCCTCCATACAACAAGAAACCCAATGCAGCTATTATTGATACCACTGAAAATAAAAATAACAATAATATAAGTACAAATGTAAAAATAAAAGAAGCAAAACCTATTTTACAAGAACACATACAAAGAGAGCTTCAAAATTCAGAAATCAAAGTCATCAAACTTATCATGGCAGCATATAATAAGGTCTAACCTGCAATAAAGATCTTTCCAATGAATTCAACAACGCTGTTGTCATCTATCCACAGGTATACCCAGATGCAAACCTGTTCAAAACCTCAATTTGGCAAGGCATTTTACAAAAATATCACACAATACAAAGGTCCAGCAGTGCACCTCACAGTGCCAGGTCAACTTTTTATATCAAGAAAGAAATGGATGACCAACTTTACAGCTAAGTTGACAATGAGCCCATTCTGATAGTCCTAAACCTTTACTCTCAACTGCTACACCTATACTCCTCCAGAGCAAGAAGGCTCAGGCAAATAATCATAAGAATTCAAACTAATGTGTGGTTATGAGGAGGAAATCCTCAATATCGAATAGGCTTAGATACAGCATTTGTTGATACACATCAAGATACATATTTGACTGCTAACACAAACCTTGCACAATTTTGAATTGTTTGATTTTTATACCTTAATTCATGTTATAATGTTTCAACATGGGTCCTCAGCATATAAGTTGATAATTCACAAAATGTAAAGGAAACTGATAGAAGCTAGGTCTCCATGGGACTAAATGTGCATGAACATCATGAACCACCAGCGAAAATTGCTAAAGAAGATTCAGTGGTGGCCTTTGTGCAGATATGCAGTAAAACAGATTGAAACATTAGGCATACCTGTATGAAGTAAATTGCACCATTGACTGAAATATAAACAATTCTGAGCTTATCTGTTGGCAAACTTCTTGCCTGAATGTCAAAAATTGAGAAATTTAGAATTTCATAATTTTTTTAAATTTAAAAGAAGAAGAAGAAAAATTCCATGAGCAACTGAGAAAAGCATGCAAGTAAAAGGCCTACTACTCATGAAACACCAACTCCCATAAGTACTTGCCTGGTGATATATCTCTGCCCAAAATAGGACAAGCAGGGTGTAAGTAGAAAAAAAGAGGAGTCCCGGGAGATCCAATAATACCAACGTTAGAAGCTGGATTGCAGGTGCAGTAGCACTATGTTAGTGTAAAAGCCTAAGGCATTCTAGATACTATGTGATGCAGAAAACAACTTTATGCATGAACATTATCAAACAAGTCTTTTTCAAATAAATGAGCCTGAAACCAAGAGTATGTTTAGAGGCAGAACTGATGTTTTTTAAAGCTTCAGCAACAAACCTTGGGATGCAAAATAAATACTTGCTTGTGAAATCCAAACACAATTGCACGCACTGAAAAATATATAATTCCAAAAGAACAAGTTAGCACTACAGTGACAAAGTTATAATGAGAATCAGAGCATCACTGATACCTAAGCATCACCTCCATTCACAATGAAGTTCATAAGGTGGAAAACTTTCTGCGTTGTCCAACCATACTCGGGCACTCTCAACTCAATCCTTATTAATTGAATCTGAATATCAAATAGACAGATACCAAAAACAATCTGAACTTAGTTAACCTATTAGATACAAACCAGAAACATTAGAGCAGAAAATTCCACAAAACAGCATGTGTAAGCAGACAAAACTAGGTAATAACAAGACTATCGAACAGTTTAGTTCACTTGAATTGTACCCAAGGAACTATACCCATGAACTCAAAAGAGTTCAATTTCAATTATTTACCACGGAAACATACAATATCCAGGCATTAGCTGTGTAAAACGGAAAATACTAATACTATTATACAGGTTAAGAGAGAGAAATAAAACTAACCAATTAATTACCTAACATGTTAACCAATTATTAAAGTGAAGCTCTAGGAACTTCTGATATGATAGTTTAAAAAATATATATCAAAAATTTCAATTCCAGGCCAATCAATACTCCTGCCTACTCAATTTGACAGGGGGAAAAAAAAAGAGTATTCAAGGAATTTGAAGGTGAAATATTCTTAGCCAAAAGAAATCACAATAAATCAAGATCCAAAGAATCCACTCCAAAAAATATACAAAATAAAAGAATAGAGAAAGAAAGAGACCAGAGCAACAGAGGAGACAAGGGCATAAGCAGCACAGAGAGCATAGAAGATCCCATCCTGCCACCGAGTCGACTCATTGATCTCATCCCACCAGTTCCCAACCAAACCAACAATTTCCATAGAAGCTAACTGCACTGGCAATCTTGCCATTCTCCCCATCAAAAATTTTCCCCAGAAAGTCCAGGAGAAGTCAAAATCAAAATCAAAATCCTCGCCCCACCAACGCCCCACCACTACCAAGCCCAAAAAATAAAACAGAAAAAAGCAAATGAAAAAGAAAAGCAAAACCAATAAGGAGTGGGAAATTCAAAGCTAAAGAAGGAAAGACAGCAAAGGATTGAGCTTTCGCTTAGCTCCACCAGACGGTCTACGGATTTCAGCACCTAAGCGTCTATCTTAAAGACAGATGATGAGATTTGGTGGTTGTAGTCAGTTGCATTACATATTTACGCCTTCTCTTTCAATTATTAATTTTTATAAGTCCTACTCTCAATTTTTTAATTATTTTTTAATTAAAAGATAAGGATATGATTTCCATTCCCTTTTGGTTTGAACTTTGCTCTTTGGATTTTTTTTTATTGAAAGAAAAATTAAAAAAAATAATGAGGAAATGAAATTAGTTAAGAAAATATTATCTAAAAAAAGTAATTAAAAAGAGACTTATTTTATTAATAATAAAATTATAACTTTATTCTAAAATTTTGAAAAGTAATCATAACGTTTAGAAATATATTTATAAAATGTAAAATTATAATATTACGTTTGGATTTTCTGATTTAAATTTAAAATTTAAAATTTATAAATTTAAAAAAAATTAATAAAAGTGATTAAAAATTATATTTTAATATAAATTTAATATATTTGATTATAATAGGACTAATTTAAATAATTTATCTTAAATTTCAAATTTTTTAATTTATCTCAAATATAAAAAATTTAAATAAATAAAATTTATTTTAATTTAAAATATTTAAATAATTTATTTAATTTAAATTTATAAATCAAATCTCTCAATCTTGATTAGCATAAATAAAAGAAATATATTATAATAAAATAATAAATTAATATTTTTATTTTTATTTAAAAAAAAAATGGGCAAAAAGACGGGTATGGAATTAGACAAGGTTTCAGCATATGATGTGGGCGAAGGGATAGATGCTGTGGGAGATTCCAAACATTACATGTGGGTCCATTAACAGAAGCAGAGAGAAAGAAAGAGAAGTTACTATTTTTAACTGTTTGTGACGCGAAATTTCTCACGGCACGACGTGGCATGGGGCGGTTTGGCGGTGCCTGCCAAAAGTAGAGTAATTTACACCGATGGACAGTAATTTAAAATAATTTATTCTTTAAAACTTTTGTTTTATTAATAAAATAATTTATATTTTTATATTTTATATTTAAATAATAATTTATTTTATATTAAAATATTTATGTAAAATTAATTTTTAGTAGAAATATTATTTTATATTTAAATATTTATATAAAATTAATTTTTAGAAAAAATATTGATACATTATAATTAATGACGAAGTTAAGGATGGATTAAAGAGACATTGGGCTCTGAAATTTTAAAATTTTTAAAAATTTAATAGTATTTTTTTTTAAAAAAATTATTTTTATATTAAATTTTAATGGTGTAAAATCTTTTTTTTTTAAAAAGTTTTTTTTATAAAAAAAAAAAAAATTTTTTTTTTTAAAAAAATAATAATACTAATATAATAATATAAAAAAAAAAAAAAAAAAATTATTATTATTATTGTCTTCTATTTTTTTATTTTTTTTTTTTATTTTTTTATTATAATTTATTTAAAACATTAATTTAATTTTTTAAAATCTTCTCATTTTTATTTTTTTTTTTTTTTTTTTAAAAAAAAAATAATTCTTTAAAAAAATTCTTTCATAATATTAGAATTTAAATCATGTTATTTATTTTATTTAATCTATAATTTTAGTTGAATTGCTTTTCATAATTTTTTTTATTTTATTTAATCTATAATTTTAACTGAATTTGTTTTTTATAATTTTTTTTAAAGACATAGTTTTGAGATAAATTGGACAAATTTTTTAATATTAAGTCATCAATATAGTATAGCTTTAGCAATTCACAATATTAATCATTCATTGTATTTTTGAACTAATAGCAATTCTATTTAATTTTTAGCAAATCAACTGTAACACCCCTATTTGCATAGCCTGGTACATTTTACTATTTCGGTAACTTGTGTCGGTCCGGACAATTAAGGGAAGTAGAACCGTGTCTAAGATATATAGATAAGCCCTGAATGAAAATAAATAGAGATCGTCAGACAGTAAATGAAAAAAATTAAATGAGCCGGGAGTCACATCGATAGGTAACCTTCCAGGGAAGTGACTGCGAGATCAGTCTTAAGTCAAATTTTGAATCGGAAAATGTGACGCTGCGGTCCTTAGGACTATTGTGAACACAGTGGAAAAGAGAAAATCACGAAAAAGAGTTGATAAGCAGGTCAAATAACTAGGTCAGAGATTTGAAAGAAATATCGATTAACTTGCAAACCGGATTGAACCAGCGAGGGGCAATTTGGTCAATTCACCCCTAGAGCTAACTCCTGACTTAACTATCCAATAAAATCAGAGAAACGAAAATTTCGGAATCGAGAATTAAATAAAAGAGAAAAAAAAAAAAAGAAAAGAGAAAAAGTTTTATTGCATCATGTGATGACATCCATAATGATGTCAAAATTAATTTTATTTTCCGACCATATTTGACTAAGTCAATTACACAAAATTAATCATAAAAGACATAAAATTGAAAAAGAAAATTTCATCTTCTTTCCCATTCATTTCGGCAGCCCCTTTCTCCCTTAGCCATCTCCATGTTCAACCTCCATTAAAGCTTGAACTCAAGCTTGTAAACTCCCACTTAACCCTACTTTGCCCCAAAATTATTTTATTAAAGCTTGTTAACTTCACTTGAGGAGGCATTTGAAGAAGAAAAGAAAAGGAAAAAGGGAGTGAAGTGAAGAATTGAAGTTCAAAGTAAAGGTAAGCAATTGAAATTGAAAATTTTGGTTTAATTACTTGTGTTTTAACTCAATTCACCTAGAAATCAACTTAAAAATCAAAAGAAAACTATTATGGGGGATTAATATGGAATTTCGGCCAGCTTATGTGAGGGTTTGAATTGAATGAATTTGGTGCAATTGAATTGCTAATTTAGGTGAATTAAAGGTGTAGACAATGAATATATATTTTGATTTCATTAGATTTTAAAATTGTATAATTAGGGTTCTTGGCATTTTGAAAATTGGGGAAATCGGTCAATTGATGCAATTGACCTTAATTGAGTTGAGAAATGGTCAATTTGGACCATTTGTGGCGTGTGTGAATTGGTAGAATGAGATTTCAATTCGGATTGGTTAGTGTTCATATTCTATGTGAATTGGTAGAATGAGATTTCAATTCGGATTGGTTAGTGTTCATATTCTGGCAGCTTGACCTAGGTCCCTTTTAGGGACCAAAACTGAAAATTTACCAACCCAATTGGTGTGAGGCCAATTGGGGATGAAACCAGACACATAATAGTACATTTTTTTTTAGAAACCATGCCCAGAAAATTACCATAACATAGTGAACAATTAAGTCAAACTAGGGTGTAATGCACTATCATTGTACCAAAATGACCAAATGAATCTGTTTATTTGGCCATAACTTGGGCTATATATGTCCAAATGACCTGATTTTTGTGGCATTGGAAAGGTATGACATAGCACTACAACTTTAATGAAGAATACCAACCCAAATTCTGCCCATAAATTAGTCATTTTTCCACCTAAATTTAATGACCCAAAACTGCCAGAACCAAAGTAGGTGCTCAGAAATCTGGGTTAGACCAATCCGGCCAGCCATGTTCAAATGGCCATATCTTAGACTACAAAACTCCAAATGGAGTGATTCAAAAAGGAAATTAAAGCTAAGACAATAAATAACAACTTTTATAAAGAACATTTAGCCAAATTTCTACAGCAACTTGACCAATGGAACAGTGCAAAATAGGATACCAAAACTGAAAATTTGGAAATACACTTAGGAGACCTAGAAATTGAAAGGGCAACTAAAACCAACAAATTAGGTAACCAAAATATGGTATGTGGGTGTAGTTGAAATTTCCATACCTATTAAGCATAAGATAGTCAACATTTTGACTTGAATAGTAACACCGAAATAAAAATTTCAAAAGACATTAATTTACGCATATTAGGACTAGAATTGAGTATACATGAATTTAATTATTGGATTTATTATGAAATAAGATACTGAAATACTGTAAATTGTGTGTTTCAGCTGAAAAAGACCCGGAAGAGATAAGGAACTGAGTCAAGGCCTAGAGGCGACTCACATCAGATTTGTGCACAATAATTCTTATTTAAGTATTTTATTCTTAAAAATTTGATTTTTATGTTAATTATGAATTGTGTTGTCATTTTATAATTACAAATATGACTTTGGACATTGATCAGATTTCTCACAAATTATTTGAATTAATCGTTTTGAATTGATTTTGTGTTCATACTTAGCATTACAGTACCACATTATTCCTCCTCCATTTATGGGGTTGAGATCAATTATTTTCCTCCCTCTCTGGCTTACTAGTTGAGGTCGAGATCGGATGAGTACTCATTAGCTAACTAGCCACCTCTCTCATTGATTTCGATTAGTGAGGTTATAGATTGCTTTGTCGTGGTGTTCAACGCAACATTGATCAGAAATTTTGTGTCATGGCTTAAGATGTGTATAGCTTGGCAGCACTATGTTATTAAATTATTTGACTAAAATTTTGTTATAATGAGTTGTAAAATTTATGAAAAGAAATTGTGAATTGTTAATAAATGTTTTACATTACGCATTTTACATTTTATTGTGCACCACTAAGTATTTTTATACTCAGCGATAGCTTCTTTTGCTGTCACCAATAGAGGCAAGAAAAAAGCAGCAAAGTGAGCTGCTAAATTGTTGGGGATTATACAGAGACTTTTGTTCGGGTATTTAATTATACCCTTGAAATTATTTGATATAAATAATTTTGGAGTCATATGTATTATTATAACTGAGCAGTTGTATATTTAACTGTAAATGTAATCATATTATCTTTTGGATTTTGATGTCTGTATATTTAACTGTAAATGTAAGTTACTTATTTTGAATGCGTTGTGCATAGCTTATTTTGAAATATTTGAGATAAAAATTTTATTTTGAATTGTGGAGATGGATGGGATTTTTGATGATATGAGTTTTGGTGGTTGATTTGGTAAAGTGTAATATTATTGGAAGTGTTTTTTCTATAGGTAAAATTTTTTATTTTTCTCAATTACTGCCGGTACTCTGTCGAAATTTTTTCAAAATTTGCTGAAAAATAAAATTGATCAAAACTTTCACATAGCTTTTCAACTTCAATTAAATGTTTTTAATTCTTACAAAAAATGATCGCTATTTCTAAAAAGTAAGAAAATTGTTTTAAAAACCCTTGTAGTGTATTTAATGGGTTATCGGTAGACGGAGTCGGTAATTCATTAGGTATACTACGGGATCATGTTATACCTTACAGAGGGGTAAGGTGTGACATCAACTTTTTTTAAAAAATAAAGCGTTTATTTTTATTATTATATTTATTAAATGTTTTTATTTTATAGTTATGAAAATGTTATCATCATTAGTTAATCAATCAATTCAATCAATACCTAAGTAAGTAATTTATTAACAAATCATATATTTTAATTGGGCCCCCTAAACTAAAATTCTGGCTCTATCACTAATTATGATCAAAGTAAATCTCAAAATGAATGACACATGTAAAACACCTGAAATAAATAATACATTTGCCTCTTAATATCACACTCAAAAGTACCCATATGCATGTAAAGAAGGCCCTACACCCTAAGCATTAGTAATTCCGACCCATCGCCTAATCTTAAGTCACAAAGGGCTCAGGCTCAGGCTCGTCACTCAAACTGAATATCGAGTTAAAGTCATAATTAACTTGTGCCGAGCTAAATCTTAATCTTGAAAACCATACCAAGGGAGTCGTTGACTGATATACCTAATAATCAATAAGCAATTAGTTGAATGATACGTATATCCTTTATATAAGAGGTTGAAAGGTACTTGGCCTGAGAGCAAACATGTAAATGCACTCGGATCTTTGTTCGAAGGAGGTTGGAGAGTCCGAATACTTCATGTCACACGTTATCTCTCTGTAAGGCATAACATGATCCCGTAGTATAGTTAATGAATTACCGAACTTTGTTTTCCAATAATCCAATAAATATACTACAAGAGATTTTAAACAAATTTCCATCCATTTTAAAATAGTAGGTGATTTTGAATAATTATTAAAAACCTTTAATTGAAGTTTATGTTATGAAGTCAAATTTTGATTAATTTGATATTTCGAAAATTTTACAGAAATTTCGGCAGAATGTCGGCTATAAATTGAGAAAACTGTTCTTCAAAACCTGTTAAAACATTTCCAATATGTATATAATACCCACAACTCCATTTATGGTCGACACAATCCAAGTCAATCAACACAAATTCAAACAATTTTAATAGCATTTCATTCGATTCAACTTAAATATAAAACTTTGCAATTCCAAAAAAGAGAACAAAATATTAATATTACAATTTTGATTGTACAACTGCTCATCTAGTTGAATAGATACATATGAACAAAAATTTACATCAAAAGAAATGCACGAGGGTATAAAATATTATACCCATAAAAGATCCAAAAATAGATTTCCCCTGCAGCTATAGCAGCTCACTCTGTTGCTTTATCCTTCTTTTTATTTGTGACAGCAAGAAAAAAGCCATCGCTAAGTAATTTACTTAGTGGTGCACAATAATAATTCCTAAAATCATCAAAAATATAATCATTCATTGATAATAGGAATTTAAAAATTTTCACAATCACAGTTCACAAAGTTGATGTCAAGATTTTTAATAACAATTTATCAAAATAAATTGTAAATAATGGTGTTGCCAATTAATATACAACTTAGTTCATGACACATAATTTCACGATCAATGCCGTGTTGTATACCATGATAAAGCAATCTACAACCTCTCTAACCAAAATTAATGAGGGAAGTGGCTAGCTAGCTATATGAGTACTCATCTATCTCAACCTCAACTAGCAAGCCAGAGAGGGAAGAATATAATCAATCTCAACTCTATAGATGGAGGAGGAACATAATAATATTGCTATGCCAAGTGTGATTTCAAAGTCCAATTCAAAACCAAATCATTCAAATATTTTATACAATTCACAAATCATATTTTATTCTAAATTTTTCATTTACAAAGTAGGCAACACACTATTTTTCAAATAAGATTTTCAAAGCCATAACAATCAAAATTATTCACAATATTTATTTCAAGAATTGTCAAGTAGAAACAAACAATTTTAAGTTTGTTGTGCACAAACATTTTATGTTGCTTTGAATTAGTCCACTCTTCCTCTTTCTTTGGAGGGCTCCTTTCCAACTGAAACACATAATTTAAAGTGTTTCAATACCCATCAAATTCATTTCTACTAATTAATCCAACCATTAAATTTTTCATACTTCATTTTACTTATAAGTTTTCCTTAGGATTGAGTGCTTTGTATTTGATAATATTGTGGTTACTATTCACATTACTATTCATGTAAATTTTTGACTTTTTCATAATTAATTGGTATACCATTTCTAAACACATAGTCATACCACATTTTGGATCACAAATTTATTGGCATTGATTGTCAATTACAATTCAAGGCCTATTAGATGAAATTCCAAAATTTCAGATTTGATCACTTATGTTTACTATTCCATTGGACCAATCTACAATGGAAATTTGGCTAAACTTTCTTCATCAAAGTTGTTCCTTAATGTGTCTAGTTTAATTCTCTTTTTTAAATCACTCCATTTGGAATTTTGTAGCTCAAGTTATGATATTTTTACCATAACTGGCCGGATTGGTCATTTTCAGATTTTCTGGGTAAGTTTTTTATTCTGGCAATTTTGGTGACCTAACTTTGGTTAGCAATTTGACTAGGTTATGGTTAGAAATTGGGTTTCTATTCTTAATGAAAGTTGTTTTACTATGTCTAAGCTTTCCAATGGTTTAAAAATCAAGTTATTTGGACCTCTCTACACAATATTATGACTATTTAAACATCTACCGTTCATTCGGTCAATTCTACCCAGAATCATGGCACTAATTTTGGATTCAACTTAATTTTAGACCAACTTATGGTCAGTTTTTTAGCAAGGTTTCTTCAAAAAAAAATGGAGCATTATGACCTTAATTTCATCTCCAATTGGAGCAACATATTTGGAGTTTTGTAGCTCAAGTTATGACATTTTTACTATAACTGGCCAGATTGGTCATTTTCAGATTTTTTAGGTAAGTTTTTGGTTCTGGCAGTTTTGGTGACCTAACTTTGGTTAGCAATTTGACTAGGTTATGGTTAGAAATTGGGTTTCTGTTCTTTATGAAAGTTGTTCTACTATGTCTAAGCTTTCCAATGGTTTAAAAATCAAGTCATTTGGACCTCTCTACACAAAATTATGACTATTTAAACATATACCGTTCATTCGGTCAATTCTACCCAGAATCATGGCACTAATTCCGAATTCAACCTAATTTTAGACCAACTTATGGTCAGTTTTTGGGTATGATTTCTTCAAAAAAAATGTAGCATTATGACCCTAATTTCATCTCCAATTGGAGTAACACATTTGGAGTTTTGTAGCTCAAGTTATGGCATTTTTACCATAACTGGCCGGATTGGTCATTTTCAGATTTTCTGGGTAAGTTTTTGGTTCTGACAATTTTGGTGACCTAACTTTGGTTAGCAATTTGACTAGGTTATGGTTAGAAATTGGGTTTCTATTCTTCATGAAAGTTGTTCTACTATGTCTAAGCTTTCCAATGGTTTAAAAATCAAGTCATTTGGACCTCTCTACACAAAATTATGACTATTTGAACATGTACCGTTCATTCGGTCAATTCTGCCCAGAATCATGGCACTAATTCCGGATTCAACCTAATTTTAGACCAACTTATGGTCAGTTTTTGGGCATGGTTTCTTCAAAAAAATATATAGTATTATGACCCTAATTTCATCTCCAATTGGCTCACACCAATTGGAGCAACACAATTCAACCTATGGCTTGTTAACCTAGCTGGACTCATTAGTCCAGAATTCCACAATTCCATATCCACAACTCAACTCAATTCCAATCATCAATTCACAATTCAAAATACCCTAAATGACCAAAATTGAGCATCATACACATCAATTAGTAAAAAATTTTCAAAATCCCTAATTTCCCCCAATTTCCATAAACCCTAATTTGCCATCTTACTAATCCATGCAATTTCATGAAATTTCTCTTCACTAAACACATATACCACTTCATCTAAGTCTCAATTCACATCCAATTAAACTAAAACACATTAAAACCCTGGATTGCTGGCCGAAATTTCATCTCTCCTCACATCCATAATTTTCACGTTTCTTTACATAATTTCATCAATTTCCACTTATATTCATGCATATACACTTAGTTAAGTAAAGAGGGAACTCACCTCAAAGATGCTCTTCTCAACTTCTATTCTATCACTTTTCTCCCAAATTTCTTGATTTAATTCATCTCTTCTAGGGTCAATTAGGAGTTTTCTATAGTTTATGGTTAGGGTTTATGGTAAGAAATCAAGCTTTGGAAGCTTGAATTGGCTTGTTAATGAAGGAATTTAGAGAGAGATTTTGAGAGAGAGTGGGACGGCCAAACAAGAGGAAGAAGACCCAATTTTCTTTTCTTTTAATGTTTGTCTTTTTATTATATCATTATCCCCAAATTTTCAAAATTTAAAAATTATAAATTTTTATTGTGTCATTGATGATGTCATAAAGCATTTAATTTGAATTTTTTTTCCTTTTTCCTTTCTTCCATTCTCCTCTTCACTTTTTAATTTATTTTTCATAATTTTAATTTCCTACATTTTAACGGACATTTAGGCCAAGAGTCACCTCTAAGGGTGAATTGACCAAATTGCCCCTTATCGGTTTGATCAATTTTTCTAATAGCACTGAGTTACTTCATAAACTCTGATTCAAATATTTGAGCTTGTTCTCTATTCTTTTATGTGGTTTTCATAATACCATTAGCTTCGCAATTATCTTTAGGTCTGGGGTGTCATAAGATTTCACATGAAATTATGGCAGCAACTGAGCTCGCAGTCACTTTCCAGTTCGATCACCTATCGCCTGGACCTCGGCTCATTTAACTGATTATGCTTTATTTTTCTTATTTTCATTTCACTTTCATATAATTTTTATTAATTTTTATTTATGACTTTTCTAGATGGCATAAATATAATTCTAAACATCCTGACTGTCTGGACGGACACTAGTCACCGAAACAATAGAATATATAGACTACTTAGTATGGGGGTGTTACACTTCACCCACTGAGTACATTGAATTTGTAAGTTATGGAAGTGGTTGGATTACGAATATGACTAATCCCCAAGATTAGACACATTGTACTAACGCGCATATTCACCAAAATCATATACTAGGAACCAGAGGGGAACCCAACTCCTAACCCACTAGAATTTCCACCGGTTAGTATTAATAAGTCGTCCAACACACCTATCCTATCCAAATAGGTTGGATAGGCAATGCTCCAACTTGCTAACCAATTAGTTCACATTGGTCTAAATGCATCAGGATCTATCAGTACAAAAGGAACATTTAATTTGACCTTAAGACAAATACTCTTGATCTAGACAACCCGCTTGTGTGAACTTTATATGTGTCTAACTTACATTGGCTCTCAAACTCTATAAATAAGGACTATCTTCCAATAAAAGGATTTAGATTTTAATTTAGCTCATATTCTGTGTCGACATGAGTCCTCTTTAGAGAAAATTAACTAAAGATCAACAATAAAACTAGTAAATTGTGCCACAGTTTATCAATCATCTTCTTTACCCTCAAAACCTTCGATCACGTGTCAATGCCATATGTGCTTACCAAATCTTGAGTTATCAGATACAATTATAAAATTATTATAAAAAACATATCAGTTATTAATAAATGGGTTTCATTATAATCCATAGACTTAATTATAAATTATTTAAAAAAAAAAAAAAAGGTTTTTGAGACAACTTGGAATTGGAGGAAGAAAGTCCAATGGTCAGTTACAGCAGCTGTATCTTCACTTCCAGTGGCTTTTGATATCCCACGAGCAGGGAAGGGGGGGATCGACACGGCTGCCAAACCCATGTGGGTGGGTTGAGATTTTTAAATCTAATATATCATTTGAAAAATATAAATAATAAATTTTATGTAAATAAATAAATAAATAGTATTACATAACAAGTAAATTAATAATCAATAATTAAATATCTATTCTATAATATAAATATTAAAAATCAAGGATTTAAAATATCATATGAAAACTAAAATTAGAAAAACAAGCAATTGTTGAGTTGGTCAACAGAAACATGTATATATATAAAGTACAAATGGACATTGAATTTGAACATTAAGTAAAGGAGATGTATGACTATAGTTAACTTATTTTGAATGGTTTTGCTTTGCCTTTCATAAACTGACTTTTCCATTGCGATCTTGGGTCTCTTGACGCAGCCTGCCAGGCATTCCATGGGCTGATTTTGAGTTGAAATCATTCATTTCCATTTTTCACATTGGGAGGTTGAGGAAGTATACACTTGCCAAATAAGAAATATGCTTTCAGTTATTAAATTAAATTATTAGATGATTTTGATAATTTTAAAATTTTAAATTAATTTTACAATTTAATGTTTTTAAATAAATATTTTAATTTAATTAAAATTATTTAATTTAATTTCAACTTAAATTCATAAATTATTTATAAGTTAACTTATTTTTTTATAATAATTTGTAGATTTATAAGATAAAAAAATAAGTTGAAGAATCTAATTTTTTATTTTGTTACTTATAAATTAATTTATTTAAATATTTAATTATATTATTTTTATTTAATTTTTAAAATTTTATCATAAATTTTATTTAATATATTTTTTAATTATTTTAATAATAATTGTGTTTATAAATTATTTTTTACATTTTAATTATTTATAAATATTTTAATTAAATTTATAATTATTTAAAATTTTAAATACTTATAAATTAATATTTATTAAGCCAGCTGAATGTATTTTGGCCGGGTGGCGTCTTAATCTTTACTCGGTGGTTTGGATCTTAAGTTAGTGAATACACGGCGGGCACAGATAAGCAAATCTCTGAGGGTTTGGACTTCAATTAATCCCTCTCATCGATGACATGGAAGCTTTAGCCTAGCAAATAAATGGATAATGTTCAGCCGAGCAACATCGAAAAGGACATAAAAAAAAAAAAAAGGGTGACAAGTAATTGACCATTCATATTTAAAAGGCAGAATCTGTAATTGAAAAGTATTGATACATAAAAATTCTAAATTTATATCTTTATCATATGAAAAAGATATATTATCTGTTGTAACAGTTAAATTTAAAGAGAGTGACAAGTAAATTATAATTTAATTTATTTTAATTTAAATTTATATTAATGATTAAATTAATTTTACATAAATAATTAATTAAGTAAATATTATAGTCTAACCAATTGTTGAGATTATAAAATTTATATCTAGAAAATATAAAAATAAATAGTAGATATAAATGATTAAATTACTTTTTAGATTAAAATAATTAACTAAGTTAATTTAATTATTTATATTTATTTTTTTATTTTTTATTTTTTTATAAAATTGTATACTAAAAAAATAATATATATATATATATATATTAAATAATTCTATTAATTATAATAATATATTTATTTATTTTTAATTTGCTTGATAAGTGTTTTAAGATATAATTTCTCTTAATTTTTTTAATATTTTAAAATAATGTCTAATAATAAATTATATATTTTTAAAGATAAATCATTTTAAATTTGTGCCAAATTGTGGCGGAGAAGGTGAATTACTGAATGCATACAGTAAAACTACAACAAACAAGTTATTTGTCACTAAGGATCCGTGGCGCAATGGTAGCGCGTCTGACTCCAGATCAGAAGGTTGCGTGTTCGATTCACGTCGGGTTCAATTCCCCTGTCGGATCATTTTTTTTGCTGATTATTATCCTAAACTAGAATCGTCCGCACCTGATAATTACCCCTAAACCTTTTCTTTCCCCCTTCTGTATCTCTTACTTCACTGAAAACCCTAATCACTCCTTCTCTGAAAAAAAAAAAAAAAAAAAACCCAATTTCTATCAAATCGTTTCATTTTTTTCAATAATGGCTCTATTCTCTCGTCTCCGAATTCACCCTCTAATCAGAAACAGGCGCTATTTCTCGACAATCCTCTCTCCAGGTTCCACCACCCCTCTCTCGTCCAAGGAGAAAACCAGAGCCGCGCTTTCTCTTCTAAAATCGGAAGAAAACCCAGAAAAGATCGTTGAAATCTGCCGTGCAGCTTCTCTGACCCCTGAATCTCACTTGGACAGGATAGCCTTCTCCGTCGCCATCTCCAAGCTTTCCAAATCCAATCATTTCTCCTACATCCAGCAGTTTCTCGACGATCTCCGCTCTTCCCGCGCTGACCTTAGGTCCTCCGAACGATTCGCCGGCCACGCCATCGTGCTTTTTGGCCAGGCCAACATGATGGACCACGCTATCCGCACCTTCCAGGAATATCACGCCGATGTTGTTGGTTCTGGTACTGGGTCTGTTAAGGCTCTGAATGCTCTGCTTTTCGCTTGTATTTTGGCTAAGGATTATAGGGAGGTGAAGCGGATTTTTCTCGAGTTCCCTAAGATTTATAGTATTGAGCCGAATTTGGATACTTATAATACGGTTATCAAGGCATTTTGTGAGTCTGGGAGTTCCA